>NC_056732.1:1512731978-1512794478 GCF_019279795.1 Protopterus annectens | reverse complement strand
CACTTACAGTCTGCAGTCAGGTCAGGCACATCCCCCTCCTGTGTGTTGGCTTGTTTCCACAGTGTATATTGTTACAGATAAATCCCCAATCCATCTGAGATGCTGTTTGCCAAACAAGAGATGAAGTTCCTGGTCACAGTGAATGAAAGGCCCAACACCAACATGATATTCCTAGATATTGGTGTGTGTTTCCATGCAATTGGCTATGGGAATGTAACCACAGCTGTTCCACTTGCAATCAGCTAGAGGAGGGCTATAATTTGTGCAGTGGCCATCAGCTGATCCTGAGCATCACTTAAAATACACATGCTGCTGCCTAAGCAATGCAGGTGTAAGTCTCCACATCCACCAGAGAGGGAGTGAGAGAGGCAGACAGTTGCACAGAAAAGCCAGGGAGGGGTGGGAGAGTAAAACTTAAGTGTGTGTGTGTCACACACCTACCAGTACAGGGTATTAAACCCCTGATGACTATGTAGAACTATCACATGTCCATGCAGTTATTGGATGCACCACATATGTTACATGTTGGGGAGCCTTCAGAACATATATGTGATGGTGAGTGACATCTGCAACAGGGATATGGTAGCTATGTGGTAGGTGTAGTACATGTGCTTGTCCACATGAATAGGTGTCAGTGTCAACACTCTCACAGGGATGCACCCACACTGACACACTTGGCAGGGCCAGGAATACAACTCATCACTAGTGGGATTGCCACAACACAGTACTGTGCAGGTATCACATGCACCACAGGGGTCATACAGAGGTTATATGTGCAAAGGGTATGTGGAGGTGTCTGACATCAGACAGCATGCTTCAGTATGCCAATGGGGGTTGTAGTGATTGTGGTCATACGCATCATACACCACACACACAGATACAGGTGCCAGTACTGACATGCATGGGTGCACTGCTTCACGGGTGTGTTGTGGTCAATGGTGCCAGATGGCTATACAGGGCTAGGTAATGGGTATACCTTGGAATCAGGTCACATGACAGTAGTCTGCAATGTGGCTCAGGGGGTGTAGGTTCTGGAGTTGCCCACACAGGTGGGTATTGTATTCACCATCTAGTCACCTGGGTGACTACTGCTTGTGGCCTATGCTGTGCATTGCTTGCCATGCTCCCACATGCATGTACAGTGACATGTGGAACTGTACCTGGGGTGTCTGGCCCATGTTGTGTACACAGATTATTATCATCAGATGTGCCAGTCCTGGCCTCATGTGGTGGGAACTGTTAATGGACAGCAGGTTGACCCTGCACCTACACTGATAGCATGATACTGGCATTCCCTGGTGTCAGTGGCATCTGTCCATACAGGGCTTGTGTTTCAGGCATGGTATGTCCTTTGTGGGTCACATTTGATGGCACCACAGGTGTTGCAGGTATCCAGTGGGGAATATGGGGGAGGTGCACTGTCGGCATGTACATGCCTATTGGACTGATTGACAGGGTGCCATGCCCTCTGTAGCCCACTGCAATCACACCATGGTTACTATCAGTGGGCAATATGCAGGGTACTACCAACATAGCAGCTGTTGCCTAGGCAAGTGTGTGTGTGTGTGTGTGTGTGTGTGTGTGTGTATATATGTATGAGACATGGGTTGAGAGTGTTCCCTGAGTAATACAAGGGTTGCTAACATTGTTCAGCTGGCATTGATGTCACAGTTAGGGGTATGGATTTGCACCCCAGCCTCTCGGCTATTTCACATCTCTTATCCCTGTATGGTGAACATTGTGATATATACTTGGCCCACCATATAAGAAGTTTGCAAAACCCACTCCACATTGAGTCCAGTTGTTACACACTCACAACTACCTCCACACAGGATACATATGACAAACACAGACACACACACACACACACACACACACACACACACACACACACACACACACACACACACACACACACACACACACACACCTGTCACGTCTGGGATTAGAACTTCTACCTAACTAGTATATTACACTACAGCACTGTGCCATTATAGGATGTACCATGGAGATTACTGGAGTACTCCTTCCCCAAAGGTGTATTTCACAGTGAATGACATCAGCAGGATTGCCAAATTAGGGCATTTGAATTGCACTGAGTGTAACTTGCCTAAAATGCATTGCTTCCTACACAGACATAGAAACACACACAAACATACACAACTGCCATGTGTGGGAATAGAACCCCTTGCAGAGTTCTATATCACACTACAGCATAATGTTGTTATAGGACACACCACAGGGATTGCTGGAGTGCCCCTTCCCCAAAGATGTATATCACAGTGAATGACATCAGAAGGATTGCCAAAGTAGGGCATTTGAATTGTACTGAGTGTGACTAGCCTAAAATGCATTGCTCTCTACACACACACACACACACACACACACACACACACACACACACACACACACACACACACACACACACAATTGCCAATTCTGGGATTAGAACTCCTACCTATTTTATCACACTACAGCTGTATGCAGTTATGGAACACGCTATGGAGATTACTGGGCTTCAACCTTCCCAGAGGTGTATTTCTAGGTGGATGACATCAGCAGCCTTCCCAAAGTAGGGTATTTGAATTGTAGGGAGTGTGAGTAGCCTAAATGAATTGCTCTCTACACAGACAGGGACAGACACACACACACACACACACACACACACACACACACACACACACACACACACACACACACACACACACACACTTGTCAAGCCTGGGATTAGAACTCCTACCTAACTGTTTTATCACATTACAGTAGTACGCTGTTATGGGATGCACTATGAAGATTACTGGGCTACAACCTTCCCAGAGGTGTATTTCTAGGTGGATGACATAGTAGGGCATTTGAAATTTAGGGAGTGTGAGTAGCCTAAAAGGAATTGTTCTCTACACAGACAGAGACAGACACACACACACACACACACACACACACACACACACACACACACACACACACACACACACACACACACACCCTTGTCAAGTCTGGGATTAGAACTCCTACCTAACTGTTTTATCACATTACAGCAGTACGCTGTTGTGGGATGCACTATGGAGATTACTGGGCTACAACCTTCCCAGAGGTGTATTTTTAGGTGGATGACATAGTAGGGCATTCGAATTTTAGGGAGTGTGAGTAGCCTAAAAGGAATTGCTCTCTACACAGACAGGGACACACACACACACACACACACACACACACACACACACACACACACACACACACACACACACACAGACACACACACTTATCAAGTCTGGGATTAGAACTCCTACCTAATTACTGTATCACACTACAGCAGTATGCAGTTATGGGACACAGGATCGAGATTACTGAGCTGCAACCTTCCCAGAGGTGTATTTCTAGGTGGATGACATCAGCAGCCTAACCAAAGTAAAGCATTTGAATTGTAGGGAAAGTGACTACCCTAAAATGTATTGCTCTGTACACAGACAGAGACAGACACACACAGTTGCCAAGTCTGGGATTGGAACTCCTACCTAACAAGTTTATCACACTACAGCAGTACGCAGTTATAGGACACACCATGGAGATTACTGAGCTACAACTCTCCCAAAGGTGTATTTCAAAGTGGATGACCTCAGCAGGCTTGTCATAGTAGGGCTATGGGAAGGGCAGTGTGTGTGCATGGGCCATAACCCATTCATCTAGAGGTTGACACACCACATGCGGGCACACACAGGGTCATATTTCACAGGTGCATGTATACGGCTGCTAGATGACTACTTCCTTGTACAGTCATGTTGCACAGCTAGCACTTGCACCACATAGTCTGTAATGCTGAC
Organism: Protopterus annectens; assembly: GCF_019279795.1. NCBI lineage: Eukaryota > Metazoa > Chordata > Ceratodontiformes > Protopteridae > Protopterus > Protopterus annectens. Next base: position 1,512,790,663 of record NC_056732.1, on the reverse strand, counting down.
AGATACCAGTGGCTAGTATCTACAGTGAGTGACATCTGAACCTCGTGTGGTCATGGCCCTTTGACTGTGTGCTGGGTGGGACAAGCCTGGATGGCTCCTTGTCACAGTCACCCTCTTCCACACATCTATGTATGTCTACCTTTGGCTTATTATAGTGTGTTGTCCTTAGATATATGTCTGTATTCCTATCCACTGTGTGTGCAAAGCATGAGTGATGCATACTGAAGAGTGTCTGCACTAACATCTGTGACTGCCAGATATGTCTGGTCCACTGGTGTTTGCAGACATGGCCTTCATTTGTTTAAGTGTGTGAGCATGCCCAGTATGTCCTTTCAGTATGTTGTTGACTGACATTGCCTTCATTTCTCTAAGTGTATGAGCATGCCCAGTATGCCCATCTGTATTGAATGTGTGGATCGATTACAGGTAGTTTGTACTGCAGTACAGACCTTTGTGTTGTACACCTACAGGTAGCATACTGTTTCTGCAGGGTATCCATCGATCATTTGGCAATATGGGGACAAACTGTGTAGGAGATAGTCTGTACTGTAGGTGATTGTGTCTGTGCTTCTTCAGCTGCATGGTACTGCTGTTATCAGGGATATTCAGACATGTACTGTCTTACAATGTGATGTTTTCTGTCCTCCTGTACTGTCAGGTGGACATTCTTGCTGACAGTGATGTCTTGGGGGACAATGGTGACTACAGCTGTGTCGGGTATTGTGGACAGACACCTATGTATTCATGGTAAGTTCTGACATTTTGGAGGAGGAGCTGCAGACACTTGGTGCTGGGTTTGTGTATCCGGTTCAGCATCATGGTACAGTACTGGCAGAGGATTCCATATCTGTACGCCCATCACCATGACAATATGGGCTTATCTTGCTGTGGCAATGCCTCACAGCTGTACAGATTTGCACAGGTCAGCCAGGGGCAGGGGCCATGGGTCAGGACATTTACCCTATTGTGGTGTACGGGCAGGTGTGTAGCCACCTATGTATGTGTTTGCAGCCAGGGATAGTGTGTGCACACAGCTTGGTGTTGGACCCTGCACATTCCATGCTACCCATGCTCCCACCCTCCCGTTATTCTAACCTCTTCCGTACATTATGCATACATTCTCTGATACTTTCCCTAAGTGTATCGCCTCATCACAGGTGTGTGTTAGTGTTGGTCCACAGTTCATGCAGTGGGACATGGTGGACATGTTACTGTGGTTTGTCCACATGGCCTTGCATATGGCTTATGTGGAGTGTGTTATGTTGTTATTTGGGTGTCTGTGACATAACATGCATTTGCAGTACGTGGGAGACACAGGCCTTTGGCAGACGCCTGTGTGGCATTAAGTGTTGCTGCATGCCAGATGTGGCAGGTCATTGCATTCTGTCAGTCTTACAGTCCCAGACCACCATACAGTATATTCCCCTGGGGTGACAGGGTAGGTGTGATAGGTATTCATGCCAATACCACCTAACAGTCTTGCTCAGGTGGTGTGGATGCTGGCAGGGTACTACCTACTGCTAGGGACACACCCGCATGGGACACCTGCACTGCATGCTGCAGTCTTCTGCTATTGCCATATACAGGTGGGGTATTACTGTACCCATTCCCCACAGCAGGGATATGGCCAGAGAGGTGCCTGTGGATGGTGTTTGCATGAGCTGGGTGCATGTGTGCTATAGACACTACTTGCATCTGACACACAGATATGCATTAGGCATTCCAGTACATTAGCTGTTTCCCAATACATCAGTCCTTCCTTCTTTGTGATCTGCGTGTGTTTGGGCAGACAACACCAGTATCCCCTACTACAGGACCAAATAATGTGATGCATACCCATATGTATGTTTCCAAGGGTGTGTCCATTTCACAGTGACACAATATATATACTGTATGTCTGGGGTACTTTCCCCTGTGTACTGCTTGTATATGTAGACCAATAGCCATGCCATGTCAGTCTTTCAGATGGTGACACATATTACCACCATACATTTGCAATGGCTTACTGCTAGCTTGTGTTATACTGATGGGTATTGTGTATGACACTGCAGTTGTGAGGACTTGTCCCTGTCATCAGCGGTAGTGGGCAATGGCCACCATGCTTACCTTAACATGCATACATACCGACCACTCTCACATGATATAGGACACACACCAACTTAACACACACATACCTGCATATTGTGCAGATGCTACAACCTATCCTGCTACCTTGGCCACTTCTGTGCATCTGTGCTCCACTGGTATTAGACCTACACATACATGTTACTACATTTCTACACAGGGTTGTGGGGGGCACACCTGACTGTTACGACGTGTATACATCACATGGGGGGGCACACCAGACAGTTGCTATATAATTAAGTAGGGTTGGGGGAGCGCACCTGCCTGTTTCTGCATTCCTATGCAGGATTGGGGGGGCACACCTGACTATTTCTACATTTCTACACAGGATTGGGGGGCACACCTGATTGTTACTACATTTCTACATAGGATGAGGTGCGCACATGACTATTTCTACATTTCTACACAAGATTGGGGGGCACACCTGACTGTTACTACATTTCTACATAAGATGGGAGCACACCTGACTATTTCTACATTTCTACACAGGATTGGGGGGCACACCTGACTGTTATTACATTACTATGTAGGATGGGGGGGCACACCTGATACTTGTACACATTTGCTATGACTGTACTGGCATGTCAGGTACTCCATTTCATTCTGTATTCTAACCTATCATGCTGACTAGAGGCATACCAGTGTACTACAGATCTTAGCTTTGATTTACCTACATATTAGTTTCTAACTTCCTACCCTTCAGAACTAATGTCCCACTGCCTGACCTGCTGTAGTCTGTCTGTGTAGGCCTGGGGGGAGGTTACCCATAGGCATCATTCAGAGGCCATAGCACAGCCTTTGTTTGTGTTTGTCTACATCTGTCCCGCTGGCTGTGACTGTTGTTGTGTATGTGAACCCCCCCTGACTGGCATGTGTGAGTCACTTACCTTGTGGGTGTCCCAGTATTGAGGGTGGTGCTGCAGGCCTGCCTATGTCAGATGCACATAGTACACTCCCTACACATGGTTGAGCACAAGTACTGTCATGTTTGGCATCCTTTTTACTGTATGTGAGAGTCAGAGAGAGGTGTTATTCCCTGGGTCCCTCCTGTGTCAGTGTATGTGCTATGCACTGCCTCTTTGCCAAGGCCAGGGCATACTGGGCATGCCTTCTTCTGCCTACTGGGGCAGGCTCAGTTTGTTCCTCCTCCGAGTCACTCTGTGCCTGTGCATGCCTTGGCAATGGTGGTGGGCTGTGTGGCCCTGCCCCATGCTGTTCCTGCTGCAGCTGTTTCCACAGGATCATATTGTGTAGCATGGCACATACAATGACAATTTGGGTACATGTAGCTGGTGAGTACTGCAAGTCTCCACTGGATGTGTCCAGGTTCTGGAACTATGACTTGAGCATCCCAAACACATGCTCTACTATAATTCTGGTCTGTGCGTGTGCCTCATTATGGAGTTCTTGTTTGGGTGTGTGTGCATTTCTGATGGGTGTCATCAGCCACGGCTCCAGTGCATATCCAGCATCCCCCACTAGGTGACTGTAAGGGATGTCCCCACTGGCAAATCTCTGATACAGCTGCGTCAGATGCCAGATGTGGGAATCGTGATAGCTTCCAGGGCAGCCAGCACACACATTCATTATTATGCCCTGGGCATCGCACATGACCTGGCAGTGGATGGAGGGGAATCAGTTGCGGTTGATGTAGACCCTACCCAGCTCACTGGGTGGTGCTTTGATGCATATGTGTGTGCAGTCTATAGCACCCACTACCTCAGGGCATTCTACTAATTGGTAGAACTGTTGCATATTGCTGGCCAACGCCTCACGGGTGTTGGGGAAATATACGTGCTCACCGACATATGCTGACATGGCATCCAGTAACTGGTGGAGTACCCTGGATGCTGATGCCTGTGAGATCCCTATCATATCCCCAGTTGGCCTTTGGAAGGTACTTGTAGCTAGTATTCTTAGGCCTATAAATACTTTGCTATCCACTAGGATGGATTCCCTTCTGTTAGTTCTGTGTGTCAGGCATGGCTGGCACAGCCTAACAATTTGCTGTAGGAGGAACCTGTCCACCCTATAGTGCTCCACTATCTCCAGCTCATGTAGCCCCTGGTAGGTTACCCTGGATCTGTACACTCTTCTCCAGCTCCTCACTGTGGGTTGGTCGACAGCATTCACATCCTCACCACCCTCAGCCTCTTCCACAAGTTGTTGTATTATAGCTATTGCAGCCCCTATCATTTTGTTGTTTTGTTTGTTAAAAGTTCCCCACTTGTATACATGTTAGTGTAGAGTGTGGGAAAAACCAGAGGGGAAGTTGTTTGCATAGTTTATAGTAGTGTTCTGGGCTGGGCTGGTCTGATGCCTGTGCAATTGGCTGATTCTGATACATTTCACCTGCCAGCTATGCTAATTCTTTTAGATTACCTTCCTGCTACTGTTTTCCTTTCCCATTGCCTTCTTGTTTAAGCACTGGGGCACGCCGTTCAAACAAAGTGCTCAAATGCGCACAGAGCTGCTATTTCCTGGTTTAACTTTTTTTTCTTTAAAACCCAGTGTGCGGCGCGTGTTGCGCGCACCTGCTTAGGCAATGTAAAGAGTGCTAGGCAGACTCAGACACACCCCCTTGTTTAGCTGTGCTTAGCTAGGAGCATACTTGAGCCACAGGGCTCCAATCTGCTTACAGTATGCCTGATACACCCCCTCCCATGATGTCAGCTAACTCCTAGGCTTGCACAAAGCTATTCATACTCTTACACTTTTGGGACCTGACTAGCATGCTGGGGAAAACTGGGATTCACTATCATTCCTCTCATTTGCATAGGATTGCCTGCTAATGCATAGTTACATGTCTCACACTGAGCCTCCCCCTTAGCAACCACTACTCACTGGCCATGTTGTCTTCTGCCTGCCATCAACTTTCATGGTAGAATAGTGAATTTAGTTAGAATGCTTATTTTAGGTTTATTTTATAATTTTCCCCAATCCCATTTGTGCACCACTGCCCTACACTTAAACAGCCGAGATCGGCTAAAAAAAATAAAAGTTGATTTTTTTTTATTTTGTAAGCTGTTTGCAATGCCACTGGTCTTATACTTGGCCATTGGCATGCTTCCTGACTGATATGCAGCCTTTATTTGGAGCTGTCATGGCTCCATTTTGGATTTTGCAGAAATGTACTTGGTTACTAACCGAGTACATTTCTGCAGCTTACACTAGTCCTACACGGCCGGTATCAAGCTTCCTGGATTGCAATTTCACCTCATTTGCATAGATTTCTCCTGCAAATGGGGGGATTTGCATACAGGGGCTTAGTCCGTACAGGACTAGTGCAGGAGCACTCGTGTCTGGCCCTGCAGGCTGTTCCTGGATCGCACGGCAGACATATTGCCTGCTAGAGCTTCTGCACTAATCCTGCATGCTGTGCAAGGCATGCAAAATCCAGGGGTATGCTTTAAATAACTTACTTACAGAGCAAGGCAAATACAGATAAGTGCTGAATCGAGAGGATGTTTCTAGGTCCAAAGACAAATACAAAATGCACAGACTTTCTCTGAGAGAGAGTTCTTAAATTAAAAACAACACATTACTGCAGGGTCAGCTGGATTAAATCACTCTTTGCCACCTCTGCCTTCAGTTCGTAGGCTAACAGAAACTTAAAATTTAGCACCTCTGTCTCAAAAATACTTAGCTCTCAGAAGTTTGCCTAAAACTGGAAGTTGTAAAACAGTTAAACACTTACATTTGAAAGCTGTAATTATTTCTCTGTTTCCAGACAAGAGAAATAACTTCTAGCTGTAGACATTCTGCCTTCTTGCTGAAATAAACACAATCATTAAACTCTCCACTTATTTACTCAGAGTTTGCAAGTTAATTCTGTATGTTCCAACTTCTACTATGAAAACATACATTTTCATAGGCATATAGTTGATATACATTTATGTTCTTTTCTAGTAGGGTACACTGTGGTTACATTCTTGAAGCTCAGTACATAACATACAGTTCAACACACACTTCTGTACCAGTAGTTTAATATCCACTTAACATATAGTTTTCTTACATTTGTACAGCAAGCATACGAATCGTATTAATATTCACAAATGACATGGAATTATTTACAAAATTCCAGCTAGTTGGGATGGCAGCCTCACATATGGCACTTGAAATTTGTTCTTCTGGATACAACTCATTAAAAGGGGTGGAGTTACTTGAGACAGAGGTTGCAATTAATTTGTCATGGATGATTCATAAGAACTTCTCTGTAGTGATGTGAATAGAAACATTTAGGTTAGGAAACACATGGGAGTACAGAACAAACTTCTCACAAGAATAAAGAGTCGTGAACTGTACAATATATTAGCGGTGACCCAGAATTTCCATAGTTATTAAGCACTACTGTAAAGTGCTGCAATGTCAAAATACATCAGAAATTTGTGGATAAGCTGGTATGCAATATGCTGAAGCATTTTATTCACTTGCTTTAGTGCATATCTAACAGATGTGTTCAATTAAACTGGACTGTATGTTACAATATTGCTTTTAAAACATCCCATAACATATTACGTTGATTCTATGCACTAGCTGGTAACAGGTAATTTCAAAACCTAATGGAAAAAAGATGTTGCATTTTGTCCAAAGAAACAGGTATCAACCTTATAATGTAGGGTAAGCTTTACTGCAAAATAATGTGGGAAGGGTTGCATGTACTACTTTTACTTTCTGTTACCCATGTCTATCTTTTCTCATATTTCACTTTTTTCCATCGTTTCTGATAGAACTTTCCTTCTGTTTTCATTCCGAATCGCTATACTATTAACTTAAAGTTGGCAGCATTAATATTATGATAGCATGGAGTAGCTTAATTGAGATTTATAAAATGTGTTCTTCTTACAGAGATTAATGTTGATTGTTTTAAGCTTCTGTCACATTGTATGGAGTACAATGCTAGCACTTATACAATTCTGGTTGTGTTTGCCCCATATTGTTGCTAGTGTATTTCTTTATGTCCATTGTATGCTGCAGATCTTAGCCCTCAGGCTTTCTTGGATTTTAACTTTTATTTACTATGCCTTGCTTTGTTTTAATAAATAATATAAATCATTAACCAGATGGATTCCATAGAAGTCAGTCAAGGCAATATGAAAACTGTTATCTGGAAACAGCTGATGTTAAGTTGTCAATCTCACCTTCATTCTTGCTGGATGGGGTCGGAGCCGAACCTCGGCTCCAACTTGGCCTATTACTAAAGCTTGAGAGCTATTTTTACCAGCTCGAGGCTATCCTATGTCCCATAATGCTAGGCGTGATATACCCAGATCTCGTTTGCCGCTTCAGCTACGAGGTTGCGTCTTTTTGCCGGCTCCAGGTTGTATTAATATTTTTCTTGTATTTAGTCAGCTTTTTGGGTTAAAATCTTAGCGATAGTTTTTTATAGTTACTACCCTTTAGATCCTTGTTTAGGATTCCCTCTTAGGTAGTTTTTTATACAGTTTTTCCCCTCACTGAATAGTTAGGCCTTTGGCCAAACTTCTTCCATACTTTTCTGTAGTAGTAAATCCCTTTGTTTTTTTTCTGTAGATGTATGTATGTTCCTAGTTAAATTGTATCAAAAAGTGTGGGGTTTTTTTTTGTTTATTTCTTGGTCTGTTACAACCTTTTTGTGTGTGTGTGTTTGTGTTGGCTGATTGTGACAAGACCTCCCAGAGTTGTCCTTTTTTGCCCGTCATCCTTGTTTCATGATGTCGAAAGACACCAAGGTCTCGGGCTTCAAGAAGTGTGACTCGTGCTGTCAGAAGATGTCTCTAACAGACTGTCACACTTCTTGTGTATATTGCTTGGACCCTCTGCACCTGCAGGACTCTTGTTCTGTCTGCCATGCGTTCAGTCCAAGAGTCCTGCAGGAATGCAGAAGCAAACTTATTTTGAGAGGCTTGCTAAAGCCTGAAGGTTTCCCGGCTAAGCCTTCGTCGGGTAAACCTTCCAAACCTGCCAAACCGTCGGCTCCATGTTCGGAGCCGTCGCTGAGCGATGCTACTACTACCACTGCATCGGTTCTGCCAGACCGATGATTCAAGGTCTCAGTCAGCTTCGACTCTGCTGTTGGAGCCGTCTTTGAGCAGAAAGCGTTCCAGGTCTCCTTCCCTGGAATCTGTCCATTCAGCTCCGAAATCTCCCTTGTTATCGGAGTGGAGTCACAGGTCCCATTCCTCTCGGTCTTCCAGGCTGTCAGACCATGACTTCGAGAGGGTGGTTTAGCAGACTACTTAAGTCGCAGGCACTGGCCCAAATGTTGCATAGCCCTCCTCATCAGGCAGTGGCTTTCACTACTCCCTCTTCGATTCCTCCTCCGACTCTTCCTTTGAGTTCGGAGCTGGAGATTGTAGGGGTTGGGACCGTCGGAACATCGGAGCCGATACCACTCCTTTCGGATCCCTCATTGGCTCCGATCTCTTCCTTGGTTCCATCCTTGGAGAGATCCGGGCACCAGGACTCTCTCGTCGGTTCCGAGGAGGCGAGTGGCATCGGACCCTTGTTCGAATCCATTCTCCCTCTCGGAGCTTCGGCACAGGTGAGTTCAACCCCGACATTGGCCTCGGAGCCATCCCTCTCAGTGCCGGGAGGAGTCCTTGTCTCTTCGGAGCGGGGACCCCCTTCCCTGCCTGATAGCGGCGCCTTTCAGGTCATGAGGAGTGTGCTGACCCCTGTGTCTGCTCCACGGTTGGCTCCTTCGGCTCCTCCCTCTATGGTGCCTGCTTCAGTCTCTATCCACTCTTCCGATCCCGAGTGTGGAGAACCGATGCTACAGATAGCCCCATTGGGTGTATCCTCCTCTTCCGAGGCCTCCCTTGATCCTTCAGGGGAGCCCCCTTGAAAGAGAAAATGCAACAAGAAGCATGTAGACTCCCCTGAGTCAGTCACATCGGACACTGACTTGGATGACTCAGAAGGGTCCCCAAGGTCCCCCTCTGAGCATGTCTCATTTTCTGACATCCTGGAGATTCTTAAGCAGAGGGGAAACTGGTCTGCCCTTAACCCTTCTGAGGACGAGTCGGTGTACCTGGATGCGTTTGGTTCTCGCCCTTCCACCTCCTGGGTGTCTCCGCCTTTCGACCTACTCATGGATCTGGTGGCTCGAAAGGCGTGGACGGCTCCGGATACTATGGAACCAACCCCCATGAGGCCTACAAAATTTATTACAGCCCCTTCTGACAAGCAGTTTCTAACTAAGGATGTCCCTGTTGATGCCATGGTGGTGGTGGTAGCAGCCACTAAAAAGGAGTTGGCTGACCCTTCAGTACCTGTCCATCCTCCTAATAAGGAATCTAGGACTATGGACAGGTATGGTAAGCGGATGTTTTCCTCAGCGACCTTTGCTATGTGGACGCTGAATTATTTGTGCCATTTCACCCGTCTCCAGAGTGACCTTCGCAAGGAACTGGGTGATACCTTACAGGACCCATCAGCTGCGGGGTCTCAGGAAAAGATCAACTCCCAGCTGGGGACCCTAAACTCTATTGTCAACTCCTCCATGCGGCTCATTTCCTATGCAGCCGATGGAGCGAGTAGGGCTGCAAGCACGGGCATTGCTCTAAGGAGACACGCCTGGATGCAGCTTTGCAATTTTGCTGACCCCTTCAAGGCGTCCTTTACTAACACCCCCTTTGATGGTTCTGCCTTGTTTGAATCTCAAGTGAAGGATACATTGACCAGGTGCAAGCAGGAAGGCAGGACTCTCTCTGCCGTAGGAGTCTGTTTTTCTACCCCTTCTAGACCATACTCTAAGGGTCAAAAAGGTGGGAAAATGTGGTTCCGCAAACCTCAGGGAGTACTGCCTGATGCACGTGGTGAGCTTCCCTCCAGAGGCAGAGGAGGGAACAATAATAGATGCCGCCCGAGGGGCAGGGGGGGTCCGCAGAATCAGGGTAGCAGAGAATCCTTCTCTGACAAACCCTTCCAGCAACCCTGAGGAGCTGCCCGACTGTCTACCTTTGGAGGCAGTCTGGGGAAGACTATCACTGTACCCAGAAGCCTGGCATTCCCTCACGCAAGACAATTGGGTACGGTCGATCATATCCGAGGGTTACAAAATTCCCTTTATTCATACCCCACAACCGCCAAAAGGGCCCCTTCCAGACATTCCACCCGGTCTGAGGGATCAAGCAGCACTAGAAATTTCAAAGCTGCTAGAAAAAAGAGCCATCCAGCCAGTCTCAGCAGACCAGCAAGGATCTGGAGTCTACTCCAAGTTCTTTTGGTACCAAAAAAGACAGGGGACTGGAGACCTATTTTGGATCTCAGCAGGCTGAACAAGTCTGTTCAAAGAACGAAATTCCAGATGGTCACGCTTCAGTCCATTCTACTCTTCCTGGGTCAGGACAATTGGATGTGCTCTATAGACCTTCAGGATGTGTACTATCATATCAAAATTAACAGGTGCTCCAGCAGGTTTCTCTGCTTCCGGCTGGGAGCCAGTCACTACCAATTCAGAGCCCTGCCCTTTGGCCTCACCACAGCCCCCAGGGAAGGGAATTATGAAAATTTCTTAGAATTCATGTCCTATATTAATGCTTCGGCACATTTTCTTTCTTTTACGCATACTGTGAGTGATGAAGTTCTTAATTATCTAGATGTAACACTGGTTAAGGATCTTACAAGGGGTATTTTTCAATCTAAGATTTATAGGAAGGCAACTTTTTCCAAATCTTATTTGCACTTTGAGAGTGGTCATCCCTTTTTCCAAAAGAAAGGAATAGTGAAAGGACAATTCAACCGGCGTCGAGCACGGATGAATTGTTTTGAAAAGAGGTGGACTTTTGAAAGAACTTTTGCAGAAGGGGGTACCCTACAAAGCTGGTGAACAATCTACAAAAAGAAGTGATGGCTAACAGAGGGTTAATGTATTTCCCTCTACTGGGCACGGGTTTGTTACCCAATGTGCAGGGTAGGCAGGAAAAACAATTTGATGGGCATAGTGGCTTTGTCTACACCTATACTAGGGACGCTGAACAGTTGGAACAAATTGTTTTGAAATACTGGCCTGTTTTGACCCTTCAGGAGAATTTTCATGACATTATTCCAGAGAAACGAAGTTTTGTAAAAAAGAGGGACATGAATTTGAAGGGTCTTTTTGAAAGTAAAAATCATCTTTCAACTAATTTTGCTGTTGTTTTGAAAATAGGCACACATAAATGTGGTGCCTGTAGACAGCGTTCTCTGATTATTAATGATAGTAGTGTATATATACCTTCAAGGAACTTTAAGGTCCATACAACTGGATATTATAATTGTGCAACCAAGGGTGTGGTTTACATAGGGATCTGTATTCTATGTTGGAGTTTTTATATAGGGAAGACAGAAAGGCCTTTACAGCCCCCAGGGTGTTTACCATGGTTGCGGCTCACCTGAGACGAAAAGGATTCCAGGTGTTTCCATACTTAGATGACTGGCTCCTTACTGCCACCACCAAGTGTCAGCTACTCCATTCCAGAGATTATACCCTCCAAATTTGCAATGAGCTAGGTATCTCTATAAACTCCAAAAAGTCTGCCTTGTCGCCTTGTCAATCTAGTACCTTCATAGGGGCCGTTTTAAACACTGTGGAACTGTCAGCAAAACTGCCTGTACAAAGGATTTCAGACATTCGCAATCATGTTCAAATCCTACAAGAGAGCAGACTCCAGGCCAGATTCGTACTAAAAACCCTAGGTCTCATTGCAGCAGCTATCACTTTACTCCCCCTAGCTCACTTTCACATGCAGATCCTGCAATGGATGCTGTTTTCCCGGTGGTCCTTTCAACGGCTTTCAATGTCACACAGCATTCTAATCACTCAGTCATGCAAAAGGCACCTTTTGTGATGGATGGTCTCCCCTCAGGTTCTTCAGGGCAGACCCTTTGTCCTTCCTCCTCCTGTGGCTACTGTGACAACGGATGCCTCCCTGATCGGGTTGGGGGGGCATTTTCAGGGCAGGGCAGTCCAGGGCACATGGCAGCCTTTCGAAGGCCACCTGCACATAAATGTCTTGGAAATGAGAGCGGTACTTTTAGCGTTGCAGGCCCTTCAAGACTCTCTACCCACCAGGACTATTGCAATTCAGACAGACAATATGTCTGTAGTGTGATACATCAACAAGCAGGGCGGAACCAGGTCCTACCCCCTATGTCGAGAAGCACTCAGACTGTGGCAGTGGGCAATCTCTTCTCAACGGTTTCTGGTAGCAACGCGTATCCCCGGGAAGTCCAACGTCATAGCGGACAGGCTGAGCAGAGCCATTCTCATGCCACACAAGTGGTCTCTCAACCAGCTAGTAGCGGAAAAAATCTTCAGGAGGCGGGGTCAGCCTTGCTGTGATGTTTTTGCAACCCCTCAAAACAGCAAGTGCCCAGACTTCTTCACCCTCATCCCTCTCCCAGGTCTTCCCCCAGAGATGCTCTAGTCCACGATTGGCCCCGGGGTCTTCTGTATGCTTTTCCCCTTTCCCTTAATTACTCAGCTAATCCAGAAAGCAACTGTTTTGAGATCCAGAATGATCCTTGTTGCCCCTTACTGGCCTCGACAAATTTGGTTTCCATTCCTGCAACGTCATCTACTAGATCAACCCTGGCATCTGAACCCAGCGCCAGATCTTCTGACACATCAGTCAGGCGGGCTGCATCAATCTCTCCAATCTCTCAACCTCACAGCTTGGTTGCTCCACTTCCAATCCTAGCCAGGCTTCCCTCAATCTCTCATTCAGTTCGTGACATCATCCTCGCTTCACACAAGTCTACTACCAGAAAGAATTATGCTAGCAAATGGAAGCATTTCTCTGTTTGGGCAGGGGAGAAACAAGTTGACCCTTTTACAGCCCCTGTCCATACAGTCTTAGAGTTTTTGTCAGAACTTTTTCAAATGGGATCTTCTTCAGCCACCATCAGAGTTCAGTTGGCAGCTATTGCGAATTTTCATGTTGGATTGTCAGAGACCAGCATTATGTCACACAAACTTTGTAAAGCCTTTCTAAAAGGAACCCTCTTACTTAGGCCCCTGGAAAAATATTCTCCCCCCACCATGGGACCTAAATTTGGTGCTGTCGTCTTTAATTCTCCCTCCCTTTGAACCTGCGGCTTCCTGTTCATTAAAGTTTCTCTCTTGGAAAACTCTGTTTTTAGTAGCCATCACTTCAGTGAGAAGGGTATCAGAACTTCAAGCCCTTTGTGTTCGCCCTCCTTACCTTGTTTTTCACAAAGATAGTGTCACTTAGAACTAATCCGTCCTTTTTACCCAAAGTACTCTCTGAAATAAATCTGAATCAGACCATCGATCTTCCTGTTTTCTTCCCACTTTATACCAATAGGTCTGAACGGAAGTTACATTGTCTAGACGTTCACCGTCAATTACGCTTCTACCTGGATAGAACCAAGCAGACGAGGAAATCAGAACAGCTCTTCCTGTCTTATGTAGAAGGGAAACAAGGCCTGCCGGTTTCCAAAGTAACCTTGTCCAGGTGGTTGACCTCTGTTATCATGTTGGCTTACCAAATGAGGCATAAAGAGCTCCCTATTAAGCCCAGAGCTCATTCAGCCAGAGCATTAGCTTCTTCAGTAGCCTTTCAGGCAAGATTGCCAATGGATTCCATTTGTGCAGCGGCCACATGGGCCTCTCCTCATACCTTCATTTCTCATTACAAGCTGGACATGACCTCTAGAAGTAGGGCTGATTTTGGTTCCACTGTACTCAAGAGTTTGTTCCATTGAGCCACCCAGGTCTAAGGTGCTAGGGACGCTGTCCCATCCAGCAAGAATGAAGGCTAGATTGACAACTTAACATTGAGAAGTTATGTACTTACCATAACGTTCCATGTTAGTTGTCTTCTCGCCTTCTTTCTTGCGTCCCACCCTCCATCCCCCTAGCCTGGCAAGACCGAGAGTATCTTCTGAGATGTGTTATCATGAGAGTTATCTCCTTAGCTACTTGGTAACTCTTATAAGAGTTTTGTATACCTAGATGTATAGAGGTATATATATATATATATATGTATATATATATATATATATATATATATATATATATATATATATATATATTCTCTGTCATGGTGGGGACATGTATGTCCATAGTGTTAGCTATCAAACAAGATCTGGGTATATCACGCCTAGCATTATGGGACATAGGATAGCCTCGAGCCGGTAAAAATAGCTCTCTAGCTTTAGTAATAGGCCAAGTCGGAGCCGAGGTTCGGCTCCGAACCCATCCAGCAAGAAAGAAGGCGAGAAGAAGACAACTAACATTGAATGTTATGGTAAGTACATAACTTCTCATTTCTTTGGCTGGCACAGTGGTAAGTGGAGGGCAAAAAGAGTATTTTTTTGGTTGTCATGCAGTAGAGACTTGATAATACAGTATCGTCAGTGACTTCCTAATAGACGGAAGTTGGGTCAAATGCTGGAGCGCAAACAGTATTTTTATATTATATACCTGCACTATGGGATATGTTCCTAGCATCAGGAAAAAAATGACAACATGAAGAATCAACATGTTTCCTTCACTGGCATGATAGCAAATTCACTCATTTCACTCCACTTTGACCTGTTGAAACAACATAGGGCAGTGATTAAAACATTACGCTGTAAGTCATGAGATCTCTGTCCGAGTAATAGTAAGTAGTGGTTTATTACTGTATATCTTTTAATTTTACTGAGGTGTTATAATGCTGATTACTATGTATCTTTTTATTTTACTGAGGTGTTACAATCATATGAGTTTGAATCTCATCCACTACAGTTTGCAATTTATATGACATTAGAATAATGTCTTAGTCTCCCTGCACTGCTAGGACATGAAATACAATATGTGATGGAAGTGGGGCATTTCATACAGAAAAGCAGACAATGCATGCAAAATAGTGAAATGGATATCCAAATAACTAGTATAATATTCCTGATAGAAAGGCATATTTAGATGGAGACACATGCTTCAGTAACCAACACCCTCCAATACTTGAATCAGTTATGTATAACAAAGATAAAAGATTCAATCTTCAATAATGTACTGGTGAATGCATATCTCTACTCAGGCTAGAAGTGAGATTAGTTTATTTAAGTCCCCACTGTATTCAGAATTGAAGACACATTTTCTTTGACATTTGCTGTTTTTCTTCCTCTGCCTATTTACCACCATTATCAGCACATGTTAACTTTTACTGTACTGTACAGCAAATGGTTGCTATGAAACAAGGTACATCATTTAACCTTGCATGATTGTCTGCCTTGCTATTCAAGACACATCTAGCATTATAATTGTGGTCATTATCAGCTGCAGAGATATGATTTCTAAGTGTACCACAGATCACAGAATGTTCTGAACTGTTGTTTGTGTTTAAGCACTCTATTTAAAAAAGGGGAAAAAAGAAACAAATAGGCAGAAATGATATCAGATTAGGGCATGTTTAAATGCTGCACACTAGCTCAGTCTGCTGTGTAGTAACTTCCATTTATAAGGTTGGCAGAAATAGAAGATTCAAAATGATTGGTTTCTGCTACAGTTTCACATGTATAATGGAAAATACATACTTATGTAGCCATTTACAGTTTGTTAACATACATTTTATTATCATAATTCATAAATGATCTTCTCCATAAATAAATTGAATGTTCAGGTATCAGTATAAATATTGATGCTGTCCCATTATCTATCACATCCATCTGAAGACAGTTTAGTATGTCCCCAACTGCCTGTGAGCTGTTCTTATTACCAGGTGTACTTCTTTTGTTCTTCTTTTCAGTCCCACACAGTTCTGTTTTTCAGGGTGCTGACTACCCATCACATATGTGACAGTCATACCTGATCCTCAGGGAAATGGGGTGGGCAGGTTGGGATATGACCTTCTGCATTAAAAAGCAATGTCATGGCAGATTGGTATCTGCATTTGTCAGAATTCCTTATCATTGCCTGCTAGGCTTATTTGCCTACTATCTTTTTTATGCGCAAAGATACCAACAGCTTCAGGTATGATAGTATAGCACCATGCAGAAGGCAGTGCTATTTCATGTTATCCTATAACACCCCAAGCAGCTGCTTCAAGTATGATCACTTATGTGTCCCTGCTGAGATGGTATAATTATATAGCCATTAATTTATAGAACTGGTAATTGATTCTCTCTAACCTTGTACTCCCTCACCAGCCAACCCCCTCTAACTCATTCCTAATGCAGATAAGTGCATGGTTTCAGATAGTCATAGAATCACAGAAAGAGGGTGTTATTCATAGTTATTACACTTCAGCTCAGCAAGTATCGTGCATGTTACAAACAATCACAGCACAAGCTTGACTGAGAGAAAGTAGCTGTGCAAAAGCAAACCTGTTAGAAGAGGTTTGAGAAAATCCTATGCAAATGAGGGAATAACAAGATGTAAATGAGGAATGTGTGAAAAATCTGCAACTTTCTTACATAATTCATGCCCCCTTTTGATGCACAAGTCTGCCATGCGTCAATGCGCTATAAAAAGTGAATCCACACCTTTTCTATCCACCCTGCCATCTGAAAAGATGCTTGCTTTCTCTGCAAGCCTGGCTGTTTCACACTGTGAGTTGTTTTTCAGTAGCTTTTCAGTAGCAGCAAAACCTGGTGCATAGTGTGGTGCGCATCAACCTAGAAGAAGAAGGTATAGGCAAAAGACAACTCACCTTAACTTTGCTAAGCAGGAATTACTAGACTGGTTTAAAGTGTACAGGGATAAAGGATTTGGTGAGTTTGTATGGCCCACAAACAAGACTTGGGGGAGTGTGTGGCCTTCTTATAGGTGCGGATGCTAAGGTGTGTATAATCTTCACTATACTTGCCACAGAGCCCTTTCAGAGACATACTGGAGACACAGGTATCTCATTGGTTTCTGCCTCCAGAATGCTGCAGCAAGTCCCCAGTATACTCTTGGTACATGTGGATGAGCATTATCTATTTCCCAGTATCATCACAGGACTGAGCCAGTACCAAACATACCTTCTACAGAATGCATTATTTGGTATGATAGATTGCACCCATGTTGATATAAGGACCCCATATGGACCACAGTGGAAGTGATACCAGAATAGGAATGGCTACCATTATGTCAACTGCCAAGTAGTTTGTGATACATGGACGGGCACCACCAATATGTCAGACTAGCATCCTGTCAGTGCTCATGACTTTCACATTTGGCACTCAAGGTCAACGTACCACCTCTTCCTGCATGGTAGGACTCCTCCTAGTCACCTAGTTGGTAACTGATAAGTATTACAATATTGTTAACCACTGTTATTTGTGTGTGTATGTAGCAGCACAGGTAGTATTGAGTAATCACCCCCTGTTTTGCTATGTGCTCTCTCCATGTTTTGTTTTCTAGGTGATACTGGCTACCCACTTGAGTCTTGGCTAATGACACTAGTCTGTAATGCTTAGGGAGATGCTGGGGAGTACTTTAATACCACCATGTCCCAAACATACACAGTCACTGAGTGTTTTGCCTACTTAAAGCCAATTTCCCCTATGTGGAAAAGTTTTTTGGGGTAGGGGCTTTCAGCATGAACCCATTACTCCATGCAGAGTGTTTATGGCCTGCTGCATTCTGTACAGCATGATCATGTGTTGGACTAATGCACAACTGCCTCACTGATCATGGCAGTGCAGCTCATGCTATTGTTTTTCTACCTGTGATAATAGTGGCAGTGGCCAGCTGGCAGCAATAGCACAGTAACCCCTTCCAGAAGGCTCAGAGCTAGTACATGGCTATACAGGCAAAAAGGAGTCTAGTCCATAACTATGGGCCATGACATGCATTATGGGACAGTGAAAACTTACACATATAATACTCGATGCTGTCAGCATTACTTGTGGGCTATGCTAAGTGGTGCATATGTTAACTTATCCTGTACATCAGACATTTCTACACAAATGATACATAATTGCATTGGTCATATTGTATTAGCCATCATCATTTGCACAGCATTCAGTAGTCAGCTACACAAGTGCTAGTTATACTGGTAAACTTTCATGAAATGTACAGGAGCAGGTGTCACAAAAGACATTTATAGTTATATTCACTGCAGTGTTACTTACTAAAGTTGTATTCACCTGCTAAAAGAAACCTGTTTTCCATCATAAAATACATCATTACTGTTGTACTTTTTTGCTATTGTTGTATGTTTCCTTTCTTTCACATACAATGAAAAAGTGCAGCATTTGTCCTGTGCGCAAAGTGACTTCTTGGTTTGTATGTTCTATATCACTGATGGTCAAAATTTAACTTAGATTTGAAAGGTGTCATACACAATGTCCCATAAAAATAGTGTAAGTGATGTTTTCAGAGAATGGGAGCAAGTTGGCATATGTTTGATGCCGAGTTTTTTTAATGATGGAATGTACTGGATGCAGGAAAACCTCTTGATACTGACCTAACAGTGTTGTGGATCTAGACTTCATAGGTTCATAGGTAGGTACTAGGCTATCAGCCCCGGGGCCTATACAAGCCCAGCCAAAAAGGTACCCTGGCTTTTGCCACCCAAGAAAATTATTTTCCTGTGCCACTGTCAAGCAGAGCCACAGAGTTGATCCCCGGGGTGAATTTTCTATTTCCCATCCAGTCATAGATTCATAGATTAGTACTAAGCTAACTGCCCTTGCAAGCCATTTTAAGCCTAGCCAATTATCCCTTGTGAGACTCAAACCCTGCACCTTGTGTTTGTAAGGCAAACACCTTAACCATTAGGCCACCCTCCCAACCCATCAAGATTTTTCTTGAAGAGTGCTAATGAGTGCTAATGAGGAGCTTTGTTTGATATAGATAGGTAGTTTATTCCAGAGTATGGGAAGTCTCTGGGACAGGAATCTATCCCTCTGGCATGTTCTGTTTATTGTGGTGACAAGGTTTAGGTCCCTAGAGCATGTAGCTCAGAGGGATTGGGATTTCTTTATGTGGAGTGTGTCCAACAGCTCTGGGTTTGACATAGCTTTGTATGTTTGGTCAGAGGTCACCTCTGAGTAGGCGATATGTGACAGACTAAAGCTGGAGTTTTTTGAGACAGTATGCGTAGGGCATCTGTTTGAGGCCGGTAATCCTCTTTGTGAAGTATTTCTGCGGCCTTTCCAGTTGTTGTAGATGTCTTGTGAGGTACATACCAAAAGGGGCAGTGTACTCTGTAATGGGTCTAATGAGTGATGAGTAGAGAGGAACAATGACCTCTTTTTTTCTGGATGAGAAACCTTTTGTGATGAGGTGTGCCATGCAGAAGGATTTCCTGATTACTGTGGTGATGTGATTATCAAAGGAGAGACTACTGTCCACCTGTGTCCCAAGGTCTCTTATCACACTTTCGGTGTTAAGTATACTACCACCTATGTTGTAGTTCATGGGTATAGAGTTTTTACCAAAGGGGATGACAATGGTCTTTTTGGCGCTGAGCTTGAGGCCATGGCTTTGACACCAGGCATCTGTCTCAGTGAGGCCTTTTTGTAGGATGTCCACATTGTTAGGAGCTCCGATTATGGCTCCTAGTTTGCAGTCATCTGCGAACTTCATTAGCTAAAGACCTTCTGTGTTAGCCTGTACTTCAGAGAAGTAGATACCAAACAGGAGGGGACCCAGGACTGAACCCTGTAGTACTCCACTTGTCACTGGTCTGAAGTCGGATTTGGAGTCTGCTACTTTCACAGTGTGGGTTCTGTCAGTGAGCCAGTTGGCAACCCATCTTGTGACATAGGGATTTATACCTAGTTTAGTGAGTTTATCTATAATTCCAGAGTGGGGGGATGGTGTTGAAAGCCTTGGCAAGATCTAGATAGGCTGTGTGAACCACCTTACCCTTGTCAACGGCTTTGGTGACTGCTTCAAAGAAGTCTATCAGGTTTAGGAGACATGATCTGCCTTTTACAAACCCGAACTGGGTAGGGTCCAGAGTTTGGAGATTACCAATGTCTTTGTTTATAAGTTCCATTATAATACGTTCCATGGCCTTGCAGACCAGGCTCGTTAGGCTAATGAGGCGGCAGTTCCTGGGGTCCATGGTGGCTCACCCCTTGTGGAGTGGGATAACCATCACTGTGCGTCATTCAGCAGACACAAAGCCTGAGGTGAGGCTATGATTGAACATGGTACTTAGGTGGGGTGCCAGTTCATTCTGTAGTTCATGTAGAACGCAGCCTGGGATGTTGTCTGGTCCCATGGATGCTGTGTTCTTGTCTTTGGAGAGTGTGGTTTTTACCTGTGCAGCCATGATTACAGGAACTTTGTATTCTTCCGGTATAGAGATGGGCTCTTTAGGGGGTGAGAGGGGGTAAAATTAGCACTGAACCTATCTGCCAGGATGTTGGCAATATCAGTTGGGTCTGTATATTTAGTGCCATAGTGCTGTAACTCAGAGCAGATCCTAGTGTTGCCATTGAGATTCTAGACATAGCTATAGAATGCTTTGTGGTTGTCTTTAGAATCAGTGGCAATTTTGTTTTCATAACTAGCTTTGGAGGATTTTATCAGGGATTGCAGCTTCTTAGTGAGGCTGACCAGGGAGCTCCTCCATTCATGGGATTTTACTCTCTTTTGCAACAGTTTCTTCCTTCTGTTGTACAGTTTGTTTATGGCAGGGGACCACCAGATTGGCTTCCTTTTTTTTTGGAGGATAGCGTCTTGGTTCTGTTTGGGATAGCACGATCCATGCACTCATGTAAGCGCTTATAAAGTGCAATTGTGTAGTATTCCGTAGTCGTAGCTGTATTGCCCATCTGCATGGGTGTCATGAAGTTCACCACTTCTGTCTTAAGAAGCATGAAGTTGGCTTTGAAGAAATTTTTTACCATGGTTTCCTTAATGGGGGGTGGGGGCAAGATGTGGATATCTAGGGTAATTAGCTTATGGTCATATTGGACCAATGAGGCATTGACTTCAGGTGTGGAACACCGGTCACTCATGTTGGTAATGACTAGATCTAGGATATTGTTGCCCCTGGTGGGGGTTGACCGGGAATGTCCTACTAGGTTCCACAGATCCTGTTTTTTTTCAGGGCCCGGGAGGGAGAAATCCAGAAACTGTTAGAAGAATGTGGGAGGAGGAGGTACGAGAGAGGAAACGACAAACCATGCAATCCAAGAGGAACATGCAAGCCGAGAATCCCCAGCCGAGAATCGAAAACGAGAACCAACCCTGTGTGAGGCAACAGCATTAACCGCTGCACCACTGCGCCGCCCGTGGATAAGTTGATCCAGGGCATTGGAGTTTATGAATTCCAGAAAGCGTTGAATGAAGGAGTTGGTACATGAGTAGTTTTCCCAGTTAATGGTGGGGTAGTTGAAATCGCCCATTATTAGGGTGTTTGATTGAACCCTAATATTTTCCAGTACATCAAGAAAAGAGGAGTGGGAATCCTGAGGCATGGTGGGTGATCTGTAACAAGCTACAATTTGGATTGCAGTTTTGCCCAGAGTTAGTTGCACTCAGATAACCTCGGCTGCATTATGCTGAGCAACTAGCCTGGAGATGTGGATATCCTTAATGAATATGGACACACCTCCACCTTTGGTGTTCTGGTCCAGGTTACATGGCCGAAAAGTGTGGTATGAGTTACAGCCTGGTAGTGCAGGGGTGCTCTCTGCAGCCTTGAACCAGGTCTCAGTCACTGCACAGATATCGATGTTCTCCATTTTAAGGAGTGCCTCGAGTGAGTGCATTTTAAGATTTAGACTTCTAGCATTGAGTAGCATCACCCTCAGTTTTTGCTTGCTTGTTCCTGTTACGGTGGTGAATTTGTCATTTGAATCTTGCCTAAAAAAGGCACTATAGGGGCGGCAAGAACCTTAGCCAGTATCCAGAATCCCAGGGGTGGCAGGTGCAGGCCATCTCAGGCAAAGCATCGTGGTCTGTTGACCATGTCATCCCAGGCAGACAGATACTGGATCCCTTTAGAATGGCACCAGAAGCTTAGCCAATTGTTGAAGTCAATCATTTTGTCCTTGTACTGCGGCATCATTCTGGGTGATGGCAGAATGCTACTCAGGGCTAGGATCATACCTGCCTGGGCTACAAGATCAGAGAGCTCTTCCATGTCTCTTTTCATGTAGTCCAGGGAGGTACGACTCAGGTTGTTCACACCAACATGGACAATGACAGAGTCATATTTGTACTTGTTGTGGAGTGACCTGAGTGTGTGGGTTATGTTGCGGATCCTGGCACCCGACAGTCAGCTGACAGTAACCTTCTCCTTGTTTAACCTGGTGAGTGGGACATCAGTGTGCCTGGCTATAGAGTCACCTATGACTAGTGTGTTGGGTATGTTGTTTTGCCTTATTGGCTGTGGTTGAGTGGCACACTGAGTCTGTGGGCTATGTGTCATTTGGGTTGTGTTGGGGGATGCAGGTTGCTTGCATTTCTGCTTTGGAGGTCTCTGTTGCTTAGACAGATTATTATTGAGAGCCTCCGTGAATGTTTTTCTGTTACTATGTGTGGATTTTGGTGGTGTAGATTTAGTGAGACTATGTGATGAGTGTGGTGTGGTGCAAGTGTTTACCTTCTCCTCTTGACTGTCAAGTTCTGTCTTGATTGGCGAAAGCTTTACCTCCAGTTTGTCTAGATAAGTGCATCTCTCACAGGTTGTAGTGTTGGGTGGTAGGAGGAGAGGGTTGTCTGTGTACATGAGGCAATTTCTACATTGCCCCAAGATGCCCAGATTCATCAGATAGACAGGAAAGAACACTGGGAGTTGACCCTTGGACATGCCTGAATAAAAAACTATTTTCCTCTAGATAAGTGAGGAAAGTGAGTACAAGAGCTGGTTTTCTCTAAGCAAGTGAGGAAAGTAAGTACCAAAACTGTTTTCCTCTAGGTAATGAGGAAGGTTGAGTGCTGTAGTAATTAGTAGGTTATTTACTGCTTACAAGTTCTGAACAAGTGCTGATCACGAATAAGCAAATTCAAGTGCTAAAACTAAGAATCTGTATCTGGACTAAACTAGTTACAGGAAAGGGGGGAAACAAGTGCAAATGCGGGCTTTTAAATCAGAAAGTTGAGAGAGATGGAAAAACTGCCCAAATGGCCAATAACTACAATTTCTGGGCCAGAACCACTGCTTATGTGCTAGATAGGTTACCTAGTGCTTACCACTCCCACTGATAAGCTAGAAGGCTTCCCTCCAACACAGAAAGCTTGGGGGGGGGGGGGTCAGAGGCTTACATACAGTCCTGGATACAGCAAATCTGAATCTGGACTACACTACTTACAAGAAAGGTATTTATTTATTTATTTTATATATATATATATATATATATATATATATATATATATATATATATATATATATATATACAGAAAAGTAGCTAAAATAGCAGTAAAAACAATTCAAATGCAGTGCAAGCTAGCACACTTGAGTATGTAGCAATGTTAGACCAAACGGTTTAAAAAAATGCAATTAAATTAAAAACGACTAAAAACAAGTGCAGAAGGAGTCTATTAGGCAGAATGAGGTAAAGAGATGGGACTGGGGGGAGTGTCCCTGATCAAATCTACAGTGGGGGTGGGCAACTGCAAAAGCCTCCAAATTTAAACAACAAGACAGGAATAGGAAGGGTGGGTATGGGAAAACCAACACCTTCAGGAGAGATCTGAAAAACTATACAGTGAAGCAAAAATAACAGTGCACAACTCTGAAGTCAGCCAGCAATGATATAAAATTAGTCAAACAACAATTATCAGTACACAACTCTGAAGTGCCAGAAAAATATGCTCAGCTTTGTACATCTCCAGATAGTTTGAAGAGCACTCTGTCAGGACACAGGAAGGCTCCAGCAATAGATAGGGGTGCTTAGACTTTGATTAAGAGTTTCTACCATTTGTTGAGGAAGTCTGATGAGGCCCGACTGCCTTCTTCTTTGGGGCATCCACATGAGTGCCTTCACTACTTTCATACAACAAATGTGGTGTACTCATCTACCACACATGCAGACACACCCTCATCTACATACCAGTTGTGTCCTCAGTATGGGTCTGGTAAGTCCTTACTAGTGTGCCTATGCAGGTTGATTTGGATGCCACGTGTACAGCCCTACTATACATTAGGATATCATGACATTGTCCCCAGCCTTCATCATTCCAATGTACTTTTGAATTTCCTCACATATACTCCATAGTACTCTAACCTGACCCTCAGTGACAGTAGCCTGGGTCTGAAGTATGTCATGGCCCATACGCTGCTGGGCAGACAAAGTCTTGTATGTCTGTAGAGCTAACTTTGAAATATGTCTTCACCTGGCACCCCTGTCTATAGCTGTAATTGTGGGTACTGCTACCTCCGACAGGTGCTCTCTTCATCAAGAGGTGCAGGGTAAATATAAGACACAGGTGGTGAGCTACATGATACCACTGTCCACCCCACTTATGGAAATGTTATTTCCTTATTATGTTGACTTGTGAGCCTTTGTTAATGCCTACGGGGTTATCGACCTGTAGTGGAGTTGGGAGCCCTGCCATTACAATTTGCGACTGTGTGCCACAGTCCTGAGGCTGTGTCATTAGAATTAGAGTTATGGCATCATCGTCAGCAACCATTCTGCTATAAATATGAGCCTGCTGTGCTGCAGCAGATCATGTGATTGTTTCTGGTATTGACCCTGTGATGAAGTATGTAATAATATGGTTAATGTGACCTGTTTTAGGTACATAAGTGAGATACACAGACTCTTCATAGTCAAAGATGTAAAAACTGTGTAGGCATATAGCCTATGTTTTTGAACTACCTGCTGAATACATTTTCATGTATTGTATATTGCAAATTATACCATTTTTTGTACAGTTATAAATTACACATCAATAAATGTGGTGCATGCTGATGATGCTATCACTTGTGTTGAATCAGCATACTCATAAATTCATTTGTCTGCTAAAATCTTTAGTCAAAACTATGTTTTAAAATGTATTAATTACATACTGCACTACCAAGGGCCATTGCAGCACTTTTCTTTGAGATATGAGAAATGCTATTAATAATGCATTGGGGAATTCCCAAACTTTCCTCAACTTCTGCATATGTTACATTCAAAGGCTCCACAACCCGCATGGTGGGAGAGGGACGGGAAGAAGATACTGAACTGCATATTTTTCATTAGCTTTGCATTAATGCAAACTGCAGTGCTTTAGGCCCTGATTAATAAAATATATAAAAAAGAAGTTATATACTCACCATAACTTTAATCTGAGTAGTTAGACTTCATTTGTCATCAACCTGTGGGTTTTGGATCCGATATGGATTGTTTTAGTTTGTTGTTTGAGATATTTTTGCAGTGACCCTAATGATAATGGACATCAGCTGGGTATAACAGCCCTGTGTTTCTTATACTTAGTCAAACACTCAGCTTGTACTGTGCTGACGAGGTCATAACAAGACCAAAATATGCATATTCACAGCTAGTGGGGTTTGGCTTTATTGGCCGGAAATTGTCCATTAAAACAACAAAACAAGTCATGGGCATTCAGAATCACCAATTAGCTGAAACACCTGATGTTCATAAGGGTCATCTGTATATATCCCATGTGTTAATGAAATAAGAGGTTTGGGAGGTCACTCAGTGGAAGTACTAGTTTTGCTGGAGTTTTCATTTTGTTTTTACTGATTGTTTTTTTCAGTGACCTTCTCTATTATTGTTTTAGTTTGTTGTTTGGGATATTTTTGCAGTGACCCTAATGATAATGGACATCAGCTGGGTATAACAGCCCTGTGTTACTTATGCTTAGTCAAACACTCTGCTTGTGCTATGCTGATGAGGTCATAACAAGGCCGAAATATGCATATCTACAGCTAGTGGGGTTTGGCTTTATTGGCCTGAAATTATCCATTAAAATGATGAAACAAGTCATGGGCATTCAGAATCAGCAATAAGCTGAAACACCTGATGTTCATAAGGGTCATTTGCATATATCCCATGTGCCTCTGATACAAGAGGTTTGGGAGGTTACTCAGTGGAAGTTCTAGCTTTGCTGGAGTTTTAATTTTGTTTTTACTGATTGGTTTTTCAGTGACCTTCTCACTTATTGTTTTAGTTTGTTGTTTGGGATATTTTTGCAATGACCCTAATGATAATGGACATCAGCTGGGTATAACAGACCCGTGTTTCTTATGCTTAGTCAAGCACTCTGCTTGTGCTGCGCTGCCGAGGTCATAACAAGGCTGAAATATGCATATCCACAGCTAGTGGGGTTTGGATTTATTGGCCTGAAATTGCCCATTAAAATGATGAAACAAGTCATGGGCATTCAGTATCGCCAATTAGCTGAAATACCTGATGTTCATAAGGGTCATCTGCATATATCCCATGTGCCAATGAAACAAGAGGTTTGAGAGGTCACTCAATGGAAGTTCTAGCTTTGCTGGAGTTTTCATTTTGTTTTTACTGATTATTTTTTCAGTGACCCTCTCACTTATTGTTTTAGTTTGTTGTTTGAGATATTTTTACAGTGACCCTAATGATAATGGACATCAGCTGGGTATAACAGCCCTGTGTTTCTTATGCTTAGTGCATATGTGCTGTGTAGCTTATGTACTTTAAAGTAGAGTGAGCTGCCCAGAAGCACTGCATGGTTTAATTTGGATATTTAGTTCCTCACTGTCTTGACATGTGGTGCCACTTACCTGCACAAGGCTTGTGCAAAGGTTCAGTGCATTTCTGTGAATCCCAGCCTGTGAGTTGAGAAAGAGAACTGCCTGTGTCATTAAAAGTGACAAAGCAAAAAGCAAACCACTGTCAGAGGCTGATCTAACTTTGCACAAAACGGTGAATGTGTGAAGTGCAGAGCAGCAGAACTAATGAGCATAAAAATGACAGCTAGATGGAAATTTGGATGTCTACAAAATTAAAATGAAACTAAAGTCTATTCCCACTAGACAGAATAATTCTGCCAAGACAAAGCACAATGTGAAAAATGTTTCAAACTGTACAGTAGTAAAGAAATTAATGACTAACCTTGCACAAAAAGAGACAGCTAAACCTGGGAAGTGTGCAGCTCAACAACCATCACTTTGTTCAAGATGTGATCATCAGCATGATAAGAAGCTATGTCCACACTCAATAGAGAATGCAGGAAATGTGGATTGTGCAGTTATTCTTCTCAAGTCTTCAAATTTAAAACAAAGAGTAAGAAGGTCACACAGAAAAAAGAATCAGTAAAACTAAATGAAAACTCCAGCCAAGCTAGAATGTCTAATTGATGTCCCTCTGATACAAGAGGTTTGAGAGGTCACTCAGTGGAAGTTCTAGGTTGGCTGGAGTTTTCATTTAGTTTTTACTGAGAACTCTTCAAATTTAGGGAAAAGATAAAGGAGTAGAACATGTTTTGCAAGTGATTTGTGCAAATAAAACTATTGAGTGTTCAGCTGCTGACATCTGATTTGCAGTGCTGATGCTATGCCAGATTTGCTTCTGAATGCATATAAGGTGTAGGTAGAAACTGTATGCTTTGTTTCCTCAAAGAATATAAAAACTCAACAGTGCTATTATAGTAGAAATCAGTGGACTAAGAAGTTGTCCATAAATGGGAAATGTCTCTCATTTAAGCCTGCCAAAAGACACTGGAAACAAAGAGGTGATGTAATAGATTTCATTGGACAAATACAGGTTTTACAGTTACTCAAGCCTTTGGGCTAGCATAAGCCCTTCATCAGGAGTTAGTAAGTAAGTTACTAACTCCCAGCAAAGGGCTCATACCACCCTTAAAGTCTGAGTAATTGCAAAACCTATGTTGACCCAATAAAAGCTATTACAGCATATCTGTTTTCTAGCATCTTTGTATTTACTGTCAGTGAAACAATACAGCATTAATTATTAATTATTTTCTACCATTTAAGCCTGATGATACTGGAATAGAATGTACTATTATAAATGAGAAAATGTTTACAGAATTGAGCTTGAAGGGCTCATTATCAGTGTCTAAAGCCTTGCAGACTTCTACTGATGACAAACTGAAACTATTGGGTCAGAAAGATTAATGTTGTATGTATAAAAAAAAACAATTTCCTGTTTCAAGTTGTTTCAATGTAACAACCAACTATCTTGGACAAGTTAGTTTGTGAACAACTGGGCATGATTAAATTAATTAACTATGCAAATGCAAGTGTAGAATAGTACAAGGATGCACTACAGTCAGTCACAAACATTTTCAGACTTGCAAAACTATGATTCACTTCTGTGAAGTTAGTGATTTACAATTTTGCAGTGAACATGATTTGCACATTCAGGGAGCCAGTTGTGTATAAGATCATAAAATATATGAGTCTGCAAGCTTTCAAGGAGAAATATTTTCATATCTGTGCACTCCAGTCTTGTATGCCAAACAAGCAAAGAGCTAACTAAGTACATTGTTGCTAGAAGCAGGCTGCAAATAAAAATATGAAACTGAGCTCTCATTTGATATTTCTGGAAGATACACTGACTTCTGATATGGTCTGGGATGTCTTCCAGGACAAATGATATTAAATTAAACATTGAGTTAGTTATGTATCATGAATAGTACTGGTAGTGATGAAAGAAAGTCAGGTAATGGAATTGAAGGGAATGGAGGTCATGGGATATGGCAATCACTCCCAGACCAACTGTGCCTACTCTGTGGATCAACACTCGATTTAATTTCTCCAAGTCATTTGGGTTTCTAACACCATGAAGGGAATGAAAGCCATTCCTAAGTCACTGTACAATTACAATTTATGAAATGAGTATTGTTTTAGTGTTTGATGTTACAGAAAGTGCTCTTCACAGCACCCACAATGTGCAAAGAACTGACCCCGTCTGTAATTTATATGGAGTTAAATGTATCAACAGCATATCTAAATATGACTGTAAATTTTTTATGGGACCCATTGCTCCTACTATTACTGAAGGAACTGTCTGGGAATCTTTCTTCCACATTGCTCTTGTTTCTTCTTGTAAATCCTGATATTTTATGACTTTGTATCTCTCTATACATAAGACAGTGTAAGCACTGGGTGTAGCAATTTCAGTGATCAATTTTGTCTTCTTTTCATGGACTACTATATCCGGTTTTCTTGTATCTCTTTTCTGAGCTGTTGGTAATTGGTGACCCCATGTAATATAAACTTCATCATTCTCTATAATGCTTTATGGCTCATGTTTCCAAAGCTTCTGGCTACTTCAGTATTGTAATGTTTGCACAATCACAATGCAACAGTTTTGCAACATTGTTATGCCTTTCAGTATACAGGCCCTCTGTCATTAGTGTATTACACTCAGCAACAAGATGTGTGACTTGTTTCCAGTTCTGTTTTACAGAACCTGCATTTGTCTGTTTCTCCCACATGTTCAGTGGACTTTGTAAACCAACAAGTATTTAGATTAACACCTGGCTGGAGAACATTAATTCCCCACTCAGGATGCCAATCTACAGGTCGCCCACTCTCTACAAAAACATTAATTATATTTGTGAAACATCTCAGAACTAGAAAACCTGGAAATATTGGCTTCCATGATTTTAATCTTCTCACTGTTGTTTTATTATCTGTTTCATTCAATACAATAGTACTGCTCAATATTTCTTTGTGTATTAATATTTTTCTGTGTATGTAATTTTGTGGAGCTTTTCTTTCTGGGCCTCCACTGAAAATGAGTTCATTCTAGGCCCAGTGGACTTTCCCAGTTAACAAATGCAATAAATAAATATTAATAATAGTGCACTATCCTGGGCCACCAGTATTAACCTTTCATCTTTTTGGTTTAAATTCACCTCTCCTTAACCATTTCTGCTTTAAATCCTGATCAACATGAGGTTGTTTCAGGAGATTTCTGTACTTACCACAATAGTTATGCATTTTCCAGATTTCTAACTTTCTCATCTGATCCTTCTCCTTATATTCTTTCTTTTGCTTTTTGCACATTCAGCTGCTGCCTGATTTTTGTCTACTTCTGGTTTGATTTCCATTCCTTCTTGAAACTAATATAATTCTACTAAACTAAGCAGGAAAGTCATCTTAGATTTCTTCTCCTCTTGTTTTAAAACTTTTCATTATAGTTCGAGCTGGTGAGGTAAGCAGATATGTATGCAATCCCACAATTGCAGATCTATACATATAATTGATTTGGAGAAGACCCATATGTCCTTCAGAATGAGGAATATATAATCCTGGTATACACTGATTTTTATATATTATTTGATACGAGTGAAGCATTTTTCTTGTTTTACTGTCCAACTGCTCCAATACCTTCTGAGGCCAGTCAATCACACCAACACAGGAAAAACAAATTGGTTTATAGCTTGGACTTTGTTCCACGATGTCAGGGCTGTTTTCAATATTAGTTTTAGTCTTCTAAAGTGTTCCTTACTGAGTTTTGTTTGTATTTGTTCATTTTTTATGGCTGATCACTCACCAGTTCCCAAACATTTATACTTTCCTTCTTCCTCAAGTTTATTTATATCACATTTCTGTCCCAGACTAATATTTTCTTGGTGCTATATCTTTCCTGTTTTAAATGTTGCTTTTACACATTTATCAAGATCAAATGACATTTTTATATCATCTGACAAAGTGTTAACTATTTGCAGATGTGCTTTCAATTCCACATCTGATTAACTATACAGTTTTAACTCATAGCTGGCCTTAGGCATAGGCCAACTAGGTGGCTGCCTAGGGCACCAGTCTAATAGGGGTGCTTTTCCAGTATTTATTTGGTGTAGGTAGGCTAGGATGGGGGCACCGGGTGGTGTGGTGGGGGGTGCCGTGGAGCCCTTTTGCCTAGGGCACCAGTTGACCTAAGGCTGCTCTTAAGTCATCCACAAAAAGAAGTTAAGAAATGCTTACACTTGGATGTTTTCTGACAGTCAAGTTGTAAGCATGAGGTAATCTGTTAAGTAGACAACTTAATGGGTTAAGGCCAGGACAAAACAGCAGCTGTGACAAAGAGTCACCCTGAAATATCCTCCTTTGAATTTTTATCCCTAGGATAATAATTTGTCCTTTGCCATGGCTTAGCTTCAAAGTGTTTTTTTAGTGTTTCATGCTCACTGTAATATAATTGATCAATGTAAGATGCATCTTGTACATTTGTAAGCACTCCTTTATCCATGGATGCAGAATGCTGTTGAATGCTTTTTTTGTAATCTATCCAGGCTATACTTAGATTCTTCCCCTTTTTACAATTCTTCATTAGGGCTTTATTTAACAACAAGTGATCCTTTGTTCCATGTGGCTTTTTTGTTACCCTTTTGTTCTATTAACATGATTGAATTTTCTTCTAAATGACTATAAACACTGTCTCCATCAATTCCAGTACATAGTTTCTACATTCCACATTGTCTGAAGGCAAGGTATCAGTCTATATTTTTCAGGATGGCTTGTAGGCACACTCTTACAGAACAACATTGTTTTTCCTGTTGTTAAGCAGGTTGTTTGTGATGCACATATGAGTAGTTATTACTCAGGGCTAAATCTTCATGTAAAGATGTTAATACTTTTAGCCAGAAGTTAAGTATTGCATCTGGCCCTGGGGGTTTCCAGTTAGGAGCTTTCCTCATTTTGTTTCAATTTCTTTGGCTGTTACTTCATCCCATTTCATTTTCCTGCACATTCAAACTCCTTACTGTTTCTTTTACTTTTTCTAGCCATTCAGCATCTTTATGTTCCACAGGGTCTACATACATTTTTCCCAGAAATATGTCTATTTCTTCTTTATTGGTGGTATTTCTATTCCTTTTGCTTTGCAGTTCTCTACAAAACGTTTTGGGTCATCAAAATTGCTTATTTTGTACTTTTCCTTTATATTTATCTGCACATCTTCTAAGTTTTTCTGCATCTGCTGGTATATTTAGCTTATTACTTGCAACAGTCAACACCACTGTGATTGTGGTCATGCCAGATAAAATCCATATATCCACTGACCCACAGCCCAAAGCCAATTATTTCTCAATGGCAGATGCAAGCCAGGATTTCAGGCAGAGCCAGTTCAAGATAGTTTTGACTGTACATATTCAATGCCCTACTTGGAATAGTACTATTTCTCCCAGTGCAGAAGGGAACCTGCAGGAATTTTCCTCCAATACTGAATAATAATTTATCAGCTATTAGGCTCAGAAATGAACATAATGCACTTTACAGACACATTCTAGCTGCTTCAGGACATGCATTTAAATTTCAGGTTATTAGCCTCATACCTCAAGGAAACAGAGGGGGCGATACTGTTAACAGAACAGAATGTGAAGGGGCTAAATGGATTATAGAATTGACAGCACACAGACAGCCTGGTCTCAATGAAGTCATTCCTATTCAGCCAGCCTTAAAGAAAAGGCGGGTTCAATACTGAACACTAATTGATTAATTATAGTTTTAAATGCTTTTTGTTTGTATCTTCATTTGTCTGAAGAAGGGTAGTCACCCAAAAGCGCTTACAATACAGTGTTTGGATTTTATTTTGTTTTTTACCTGCCATCGTATTTATCTGAAGAATAAACTATTTCCATATTATTTGTTAACTGCTCTTTTCTGTTTAGATTTGTGCTTTGTGTGAGCAGCTTACCTTGGTGGAGGACCTCCTGTTTGTATTTTCAGTTTGGATTATTTTGTGCATGGAGGCCTCACCTAATATGGAATCGCTTGGTAATGAGAAGGATAATACTCAACCTTTGACTACATCTGCTTACAGCAATAACACCAGGAAAATTTGTTCAGCAAGGAGAACCCTCTTTTACAGCTTGATTTGCAAGTATGTGCACAGGGTTCTACCATTAGTATGGTGACTTTTTGTTGTGTCTTTCGGCTTTTCCCGGTTAGGGGTCACCACAGCGGAACTCCGGTCTGTTAATGATTGGCAGTAGATTTTTACGTGCCGAGTTGCCAGCCCTGACACACAACCTTCAATGAAGGTACACCCATTCACACATGTCTCCAGACAGAAGACGCTCTAGCTGAGAATCGAACGGGACAATGTCTTACTGTCAGGCGACAGCGCTACCGCAGCACCACCACCACAGTTACCATTAGTATGGTGACTGATGAACGTAATTGTAAGTTTGATGAAGTAGCAACTATTTTGTTAATAAAGTTCATAAATTAAAAAGGTTACAGTGGCAATGTAACCATCTGGAAGCCTGTCTACAATTTGGGGTGGTTCCGCGAGGCATGCACATTTTTTGCATGCCGTCGCAGGGAGAAAACCACCCAGAACTTTTAGCGAGATGACAGCGAATTAATATTGAGACAGGCTTTGCTTACATGTGACTGTTACTTGATTATTTCAGTCCAGAGGTGCAAACTTTAATACAAGAAGTGGAAAGTTTACAGCAGCAATTGGAAACTGGCTACAGACAGGAGCGGTACGTGCAAAGAATGGATGACATGTATTGTAGTTTTTCAACAGTCGATCAAAAGCTACAGCAGCAAAAAGCCAAAAAAGTGCAGAGAGACTACAATGACTTTGCTAAAGGGCAGATTTTTGTTTGGCCCAGGGAACAAGTTTCATCGATTTCCATGATGACACCAGGAGCAGCTATAGAGACGAAGGGGAGAGGTTTACCACACAGGCAGCCCAGACAGGGGAGTGCTAGCATGGCTTCACGACATATTCATGTCAACGAACAATGAGTTTCATCATTTGCGAACACTACTCATAGTGAAACTGTGCAGCTAGGGTTCACCGATACCATCGAAAGGAGCTCAAATCAAAGACCATCCTGTGGTCACATTACAGAATCAGAGCCTTTGGGTAGTGTTACTCAAGGGGCAAGCAGTAATTCTACAATAGAACCCAATGTGATGCAGGTGGCATTGAACATTGAACGTTGTTTGGAAACAAGAGCCAGGCCTAAGGTTCATAGGTTCATAGGTTCATACTAGGCTATCTGCCCAAGGGCATTTATAAGCCTAGCCCATAGTTATTTGGCTTTTGCCACCCCTTTAACTAATAAAACTAACTATGCCTATTTTGTGTGACACTGAAGTAAGTGACACTGACACTGAAGTGGGGTATATGGTGGATCCCAATCCATTGGTCAAGATTCTTGAATCTGCCTCCCTCACCCGAGTTTTGCCATGTCTCACATTTTTCTCTGGAGTGATGAATCTGTCCTCTAGATGAATCTCCCAGGTC
Source organism: Protopterus annectens (assembly GCF_019279795.1). Lineage (NCBI taxonomy): Eukaryota > Metazoa > Chordata > Ceratodontiformes > Protopteridae > Protopterus > Protopterus annectens. The sequence continues at coordinate 1,512,756,511 of NC_056732.1, read as the reverse complement.
AGTGTCGAGTCTCCATCTCCCGTCCCAAGTTTTAAGTCTCCGCGGTCATCAGGCAACCGAAGGAACTGATAGTTTTTTAGTCAATCTCCCAGCACCAGTCAAGAAAAAAGGAGACTGGGTGCATTTACAGCAATATTCCAGGCTCAACGAGAAAAGGAGGACTTCACAGTGACTGATCATAGTATTGTTTTTAATTTATCTAAACATGTACTTTCTGGTGATGAATTGTTTATACTTAACAAGGGGTTAACGTTTGTACCCAGTGTTGAAAGTTGTTTTAGTGATGTCATTTTAGACCTTTTATTATTTGGCAGGAATTTGATGCTTAGGAATATGTTTGGTGATCAGGCTGTCTCTGTGGCCGGCCACGCTTCACTAAGGCATCCTAGCACCTTTGTACCGATTTTTAATCACACTGTTAACACTTTTATAAAGGTTTGTGAGCAGGATATTTTAAACTATCTAACTACTAGACACACAAGGAGCTTCTATAATCTGTCAGTAGTGCAGAGGCAGGCATTGAAAGATCTGTAGAGTAATGAAGACATTATCATCAGGGGTGCAGATAAGGGAGGAGCAGTGGCAGTCTTGGATAGAGAATACTATTCATATAAGTTGTCAGAATTGTTGTCTGACACATTGACTTATACCCACATTTCTCCCATCACCCTAAAAGGGATTATTTCTGAAGTTAGAACTGTCCTGAAGAGATTGTTAGCAGAAGGAATGATGGATATAGAGCTATTTGATTTTCTATGGATAGAACATCCGGTGATACCGGTTTTTAAAGCTCTCCCAAAGATGCACAAAGACCCTATTGACCCCCCCCCCCCGAGACCCATCATCTCAGGAAGGGGACGGATCACTGAAAATATGTCCATATGGTTAGAATGTCTGTTGAGACCATGTACAACAGAGTTTACAGAGATACTGAGAGATTCGGGACATTTTTTAACCATTAAAGGAGACTATAGAAGAGAAGGAGGCCAGGCAGTATATAATGGTAACAGTTGATATACAGAGTCTTTTCACTGTGATCAATAACAACTATGGCATAGATGCCATAGCACAGTTGCTTAAGGAATCAAGTATTATAGGGGAAGATAAGCTTAAATTGATGACAGAGATGTTGAGGATGGTCCTGGAATAAAATGTTTTTTTATGTGAAGGATGGTAATATAGGCAGACACAGGGGGTAGCCATGGGCATCCCCTGTGCGAACACCTATGCCAACTTAGTCCTAGTATTCTGGGAAAAGCATTATGTATTAGGGGAACAGATTATGTGGAATGATAAGATACATCTTTACATGCGATTCGTGGATGATATTTTATTGTTCTGGGGGGGAATGAGGCAGAGCTGATTGACTTTGTCAACTATATGGGCACATCTACCATGTTCTTGAAATTTTCTATGAAGCACTCAACTACAGAAATAGATTTTCTAGACATCAGATTGATACAAGATGCAATGATTTTAATACAACACTTTTCAGAAAGCAATGTTGGAAAAATAGCTTGCTGGCACGAGACAGCATGCATCCTCAATTCACCTTCAATAATATTATTAAGGGTCAACTGGATAGGACTTCCAGGTTATGTACTGAAGAGCAAGATTTTGAGACAAAAATACATGAGTTACAAGATCATTTTGTGGATAGGGGTTATAATGAACTGCAAGTGGGGCAGACTCTAGCCAAACAGAAGGTTCACAGGCAAAGTAAAATGTGACCATGGTTTAGTTCAGGTGGAGCTGATAGGAGTTTTTCCACCACTGGTAATTCATCAAATAGATGCCCCAGGTTCATGCTCACCTATAGTAGCAATATACATGGCGTCTGTGATATTATTAGAAATAATTGGAAAATACTTACTTCAGATGAGAAGTTGTCTACTATTGCAGGGGCTACACCGTCATTTGGGTTCAGGTGGAGCAAGAACCATAAGGATTTGTTTAATAGAGAGGGTGGTAGAGTTCCTAGACAGATGACTATGAGAAAAGGGACAAGGCCATGTGGTTCTTGTAAGGCATGTAGTTATATCAGCTCTGCAACTACATTCACCCATCCCTATACAGGTAGAACTTATAATTTTGTAATGAATGCAAACTGTAGATCCACAAACGTGATATACCTAGCCACATGTCAGTTCTGCAGTAGTTATTATGTAGGCAAAACCAACCGCATGCTAAAAAATAGGATTTTGAATCATTTATCAGCTACTAGGCTCAGAAATTAGCATAATGCACTTTACAGACACATTCTAGCTGCTTCAGGGCATGCATTTAAATTTCAGGTTATTAGCCTCATACCGCAAGGAAACAGAACAGAATGTGAAGAGGCTAAATGGATTATAGAATTGACAGCACGCAGACAGCCTGGTCTCAATGAAGTCGTTCCTATTGTCAGCCTTAAAGAAAAGGCAGGTTCAGTACTGAACACTAATTGATTAATTATAGTTTAAAATGCTTTTTGTTTGTATCTTCATTTGTCTGAAGAAGGGTAGTCACCTGAAAGCGCTTACAATACAGTGTTTGGATTTTATTTTGTTTTTTACCTGCCATCATATTTATCTGAAGAATAAACTATTTCCATATTATTTGGTAACTGCTTTTTTCTCTTTGGATAAGTGTTTAAACAGGTACATACCAAAAGGGGCATTACATGATGAGGCTTAATGAGGGCCTGGTACAGTGGAAAGATTACATCCCAAGACCTGGATGACATACCTTTAGATATAAGCTATAAGACTTCTTATAATAGTAGATATATCAAAGGACAGTTCATTTTCAATATAGGTTCCCAGATCCTTGATTATGGGATCAACTTTCAGGTGTGTTGTCAATATGATAGTTACAAGAGTGGTCATGCTAGCTGAAGGTTACTATCATAAGTTTCTTAGCATTTAGTTTTAGTCCATGGTTTATGATGAGGAATTTATGATGACATCAAGTTTACAGTCATCTGCACACTTAGTCAGCCATAAACACATAACACTTGCTTTGACTTCTGAAAAGTAAATGCTAAAAGAGGAGTGGTCAAAGGACTAAATGCTGAGGTACACAGTTAGTGACAAATCTTTCAGAGGAAACCTTAATTTCCTGGGTTCTATCTGTTTGTCAGTTTGCTATCCAATGAGTTATATAAGTGTTCACATTTAACTTGCCAGATTATCTTCAATACCTGAATGAGGGATGTTGAATGTCTTTGTGAGATGTAGATATATGGTGAGTACTTATCTATCCTCATCCATTAATTCAGTAACCTTCTTAAAAAGGGGACCAGATTAAGTAGGCAGGATTGGTCCTTAATGAATCCAAACTGGCCTGGATCAAGAATTTATAGGTATGCCCTTGTTTATTAATTCCATAATGATTCTTTCCATAGTCTTACAGATAAGGCTGGTTAGGTTTATGGTTCTATAATTTCCTGGGTCAGTTGACACCCCATCTTTGTGCAAGGGGAAAACTGCTGCTGGCCTGCATTCATCTGGCAGAAAGCCTGTTTGCAGGCTAATATTGAATAGGCCTCTGAAGGGGTTCTTATAAGCCCTGTTTCAGGCTAACCCTTAGACAGCCTGGTATGCTATCTGTTCCCATGGGAGTAGTATTCTTGGCCTACTATAGTGCCTTGAGGACTTGTCCTTGGGAGATTTGAGGGGAGGTGCAGAAGCAGGTATGTGATCTGGGAAGATAGGGGTGATGTTTTAGCTAAATTTAGGTGCTAGCATATTGGCTATATCCTCTGGGTCTGAGTATGCAATATCATTTACTATTAGCTCTGTGCAGTGTTGTGCATTATTTCCGAGGTTCCTAACATAGCAAAAGAAAGCTTTGTGGTTTTCCTTCATCTGGGTGGCTATTTTTACCAAATATCTCTGTTTGGTTGATTTGATCAGGGCCCAGAGTTCCCTGTTAAGTTTAACAAGAGTGTTTTCAGCATCTTGAGAATTACATTTATTTTTATTTATTTATTCCATTTTTGCTTGCAATAATTCTTTTTCTTTTATCATTGAGCCTGTTTATAATGGAGTTCCACCATAGGGGTTTATTTTTAAATTTGGCATTGTCTTTACTTCAGAGGGAGACAGAAATATATATGCAGCTATTTATGTGACCATAGAATTTGGAGGTAAAGGATTTCCCATAAACAATGGGTCATCCAGCTGGAAGGGGATATTGAATTTGGTCAGTGTGACTGATTTGTGGTCTGATTTGATTAGGGATAAAGTGAAAATTGGTAAGGAGCAAAGTTGCTCTATATTGGTAAAGACCAAGTCCAGGATTTTATTACCCCTTGCCAAGGTGTAAACTATCTGGTCCAGAAAGTTTGTATTGATGAAGTCTAGCAATTTCACGTAAGAGTCTGTATAAATCTCCCATTCAATGGAGGGGTAATTTAAGTCTCCTTGGAGAATGGTGTTTGGCTTAATGCACTGGAACTCCGTACCATGTATGTAGAAAGTATGGACTGAGGGAGACACAGAGGGGTTTCTATAGTTAGTCATGATATCATAACGGGCTTAATTAATAGTACACAGGATGTGGAAGAGTTCCAGGTCATAATCTTGTCTAACAAGTCTGTAGGTGAATTTTATTTATTAAGAATTTGAAGATAAAGCCACCTTTAGTGCCTTCATCTAATGTGGTGAGCCTGAAAGTGTGGTAGGCATTGAAATCTTAGACTGATGGAGTGCTGTCATAGGTCTTGAACCAGGTCTCCGTGGTGATGTATAGATATCAGTGTTTTTGAGTAAGGAGTGCTGTGGGGAGTGGAGTGTTTTGTATAGACTCTTTGTACTCAGCAGCAATACTTTTATGTTACCCTGATTCTGTTTTGTTTTGTTGGAATGTTTAGAAGACTGATATTGGCTAATACGGCACTGTGGGGATGGACAAAGATTTAGCCAATATATGAAAGCCTTGGGAGGGTATGGACAGGCCATTCCTGGCAAAACAGTTAGGACTGTCTACCATCTCCTCCCAGGTAAATATATATCGGACTGCCTATGAATGACACCAAAAGCTAAGCCATTTGTTGAAATCAATAGTCTTTTGTTCATATTGCTGTATCATTCTTGGTAATGGTAGAATGCTGTTCAAAACTAAGTTCACAGCTGCCTCGGAAACATAGTCCTAGACCTCCATCGTGTTTCCCTTCACATTGTCCAGGGTGGTACATCTTAAGTCATTTACATCCACATGCACTAGGATTGTGTCTTATGCGTACTTGTGGTGCAGGGACTTTAGTGCATGTTTCATGTAGCAAATCCTGACACTTGATACGCAACTAACTGTGATCCTTTCCTTGCATGGCCTGGTGAGTAGTGCATTGATGTGTTTCAATATGGAGTCACTTATGACTGGGATATTGGACCGTGTGGAGGTTTACGATATGAGACAATGTGTATATTTCATGGTGGATGCTGCTTGTGTTGTGTGTTTGTAAAGGTGCTGAGGATACTTGTTTCTTAGGTTACGTTTAGGAGACTTTTGTGGTTTAGGCAGGCGCTTTTGAGAGCCTTAACATATGTATATCTATATGTTTGATCTGAGCTGTATGTGAGTGTGGTATTGTGTGGTACTGACAACCTGCTTCTTGCTTGTAGTGGCTTTGTGTGAGAGCTTTGTTTCTAGTAACATTATATAATTATATCTTTCACACACTGTGTCAATTTAAGTACTACGTGGATGTCAGTTAACATAAGACACTTACTACATTGTCTCAGGATGCCCATTTCAACCAAGCTACAGAGCCAGTTGGAAAGTATGAAGCCATAATTCCTGATGCTTACTAATGTGGCTAAAGGGAGAATAGCACCTATGATATTTAGAGTTGATTACTGGAGTGATATCTGACCTAAACAACAATCTAAGTTTACACATGAAGAGCAAAGCACAACTTAGGACAAATCAAAGCTTCTTTGCGCAAATACTGGGGGGAGCACTTCAGCTCATAGTTCAGGTATTGATTTGGGGTATATTTCTATATGAGAATAGGAAAAATTTTGGTTTCAGCCCAAACAGATAGGTAGTAAATAATTTGAATAGACTATCTACAAGATTGGCTTAAGATACACTATGATGTGTTGCTTAACTCTGAGGTTTATGCCTCTATAACTGGAAAGTTAAGTTAATTAAGACTCGTAAGAGAAATTCTGAAAATAAAAGTGTCTGCATTTGTCAAATACAGCATTACAAGGAACGGCACTGAATCCACTTAAAAACGCAATCCAAATAATAAAGTGCTTCAATTAATAGCTGTATCTACAGATTCAGAGAAAACACAATAATATACAGAAAACAAATGCCAGGAAGCACTCGAATTGATTTAAATGTTTAGATGACTTTAAGTGCAGTAGAATAAATGCATTTTCTTGCCTCCTGATTGTAAAATATGGTCAAAAATGCATAATTTGGTTTTAGCTTGTGCAGAGGAGTTTCAGCTTCAAAGAGTCTTAGACTGAGACAATAATACGGAAAAATGAATGTTTTAAACAGCAAAAGTTCTAGCCAATAGTGTTTACCTTCCCAGAATTGCAGAAATTACCCTACTGTTAGCAGGTTTAATGACCACAAGTTCTCGATAATTTGTGAATAATTTGTCTACAATCCACATCCACATGTGGTAGATTGCATGCATAATCTGTCCAGAACCCCCACATGGAAGATTATACAAATAATTTGTCAATAATTCCCACATGGAATACTATAGTTGTAATTTGTTGTAATCCCCACATGGAAGATTGTATCAAAGATTAAAGCTAAGTCTAAACACACTGCACATACAGTCAGTCCCCTTATCTAGTGACACTGCTACTTTTTTTTTTTTTTTTTTAAGAAAGCAATAAAATCTAAAAGACATCTACCATTTATCAATATTTACTAATCCAACTCAAAGAAAAGTAGGTTACCTGCATCTTTCTGAACTAGCTCTGTTTGACTCTCTCCATGCTGTGCATATAATAAATACATGCTAGACTGACTGGTAAGCAGTTATCAAGATATGAGGAAATCCTTCCCTTATATATTGAAAGGTACCAAACTTTGTGTATGTCACCATGATCATCAACCTTTTTTCCCATTTTTTTCTACATGGGGTTGGAGTTTTGTATCAGCTGTGACCATCTCTTCTTCAATAGTCATGCCTGACTGTTGCATGTCTTCTCTCATGCAATCCATCCATTTCTTGGTTAGATTTATTTATTTTATTTATTTTATTTTATTTTACATTTGTTAACCGGGAAATTCCGACTGGACCAGGTCCATTTTCAGCGGAGGCCCGGGGAGAAAAGCTCCAACATCAAGTTATACAAATACAGTACATCCAGCATAATACACAAAACAGGTATCATATATGCTGAGCATAGTTTTAGTTTCCTACTGTGCTCTTCCTGTCTCTTCCAAATCATTTTCATTAAACTGTCTTCTGCTTTTTTGCAGATGTGCCCAAACCACCCATCCTTATGTGTCGAAAAAGGACTAGTGATATAAGTTAAATAAGGTCATCCTTAATTCTGTGCAACCTCCTACCCTCCGGAATTTGCTGATCTAACTTACTAAAGTCTTGATCGTGTCTTCTGTGATGACAAATACTTCATTCACTCTTCAGCTATGACATTCATGATGATGGCTTGGAGCTGTGAAATCAGTATAAAATTTATCTGATAGGATAATAGATGTTCCACATGGTTTGGAGTTTAATTTGTTGTTAACTGCTACAATGCTGCACTCTTGAGTTTTTCCTTTGAGTTTTCTGATGCAGCTAAAAATTATTTGATGGTGATATAAGTCATAGCCTGCTACAGAACCCCAACCATGTCCCTAGACTCTCACTCCACATTCCTAAGCACCCTGGAATCTATCAAGGTCCAACCCAATGCTCTCATACTGGGTGACTTCAACTACCCTTCCATCAACTGTGAAAATTATTCAAGCACCAATGTACAGGCCCAACGCTTCCTGGAATTCATCAATTCCAATACCCTGGAGCAGGTCATTCTGACCCCCACTACAGGAAGCAACATCCTTGACATAGCGATCATCAACATGGGAGACCGTTGCTCCACACCTATAGTCAATTCCTCCCCGGTTAAATCCAACCACTAACTAATCACTATGGAAATCTCCATCTCACCTAAACCCCCTGCTAAGGTGACCATCCTGAAAAACTACTCCAAAAGCTGACTTTGGGCTCCAAAAAACAGAGGTGGCTAACTACTCAGCACCCATGCCAATGGAAAATAGCTGCATGACTGCCGAATCATAGACCAATGCACTCTACGAACATGTACACAAATGCATGGAACTTGCCATACCAAATAGAACCAAGAGACCCTCCTCCAAAAAAGGAAGCCTAGCTGGTGGTCCCCAGCCATCAATAAGCTCTACAACAGAAGGAAGAAACTGTTGCAGAAAAAAATGAACTCACAAAACTGGAAAAACTCCATCAGCAGCCTTAACAAAAATTTGAGATCCCTTATCAAATCCTCTAAAGCTAGCTATGAAGACAGAATTGCTGCTGACACCAAAAACAACCACAAAACCTTCTATAGCTATATCAGGAACCTCCAAGGCAATAACCAGATTTGCTGTGAGTTATTGCACAATGGTACCTCCTATTCTGAGCCAACAGATATAGCCAACATACTCACTGATAGATACAGTACCAACTTTACCCCCCCCCAAAAGGCCCTATCACAATACCAGAAGAAAGCCTGGTACCCAACATTTCTGAGGCATAGGTAAAAGCTGCATTGTCCAAAGCAAAGAATACAGCATCCATGGGACCTGATAATACCCCTGGCTGCATTCTACATGAGCTACAAAATGAACTGGCACCACACCTGTGTGCAATGTTCAATCACAGCCTTACCTCAGGCTTTGTTTCTCACAAATGGCGCACTGCTACAGTCATCACTCTCCATAAAGGGGGAGCGACTACAGACCCTGGGAACTATCCCCCCATTAGCCCGATGAGTTTGGTATGAAAAGCTATGGACCTGCTTAACAAAGATATAGGCAATCTCCAAACTCTTGACCCCACACAGTTTGGCTTTATCAAGGGGAGTTCCTACCTGCTGAACCTGGTTGACTTCTTCGAGGCAGTCACCAAGGCTGTGGATGAGGGTAAGGCAGTGCATACAGTCTACCCCGACCTGGCCAAGGCCTTTGATACCATTCCACATTCAGGTATCATTGATAAACTCACCAATCTAGGCATCAATCCATATATCAAGAGGTGGGTTGCAAATTGTCTCACAGACAGGATCCACAGAGTGAAAGTTGCGGATTCCAAGTCAGACTGTTGACCAGTCATGAGTGGAGTCCCGCAGGGCTCGGTCCTGGGCCCTCTCCTGTTTGGCATCTACTTCTCTTAAGTCCAGGCAAACACAGACTGACTCTGGATGACCAAGTTTGTTGATAACTGCAAGCTAGGAGTAAATATCAACTCCACAAGTGATGCAGACATCCTACAAAAGGGCCTCACTGAGACCAATGACTGGTGTCAGAACCATGGTCTCAAGCTTAATGCCAACAAATGCGTTATCATTCCCTTTGGAAAAAACTCAGCTCCTACTAATTACCACATCAATGGGAGCCCACTGAACACCGAAGGGACCATAAGAGATCTGGGCACCCGGGTTGACAGCAACCTCACCTTCAACCACCACATTGCCACTGTGGTCAGAATGTCCTTCTATGTGGCACATCTTGTAACCAAAGGTTTCGCATCCAGGAAGAAAGAGGTCATCATCTCTCTCTATCCATCCCTCATTAGACCAATCATTGAATATAACAACCCCGTTTGGCATGTACCTGACGAGATACCTACAACAGCTGGAGAGGCCACAAAAGTACCTCACAAAAAGGATCCTAGGCATTAAACACATTTCCTACATGGACAGACTCAAGAAACATCAGCTCTTCTCAGTCTCTTATCATCTACTTAAAGGTGATCTCTGCTTGACTTACAAAGCCGTGTCCAACCCAGCCCTACTTGAAATGCTACACCTAAAGAAATCTCTATCCCCTTGCGCCACACGCTGCAGAGATCACAACCTCATTACCACATTCAACAGAACATGCTGGAGGGACGGGTTTATCTCCCAGTTGCACTTCTGGATAGAGGCACTGTGAACTAACATCAGGTGGCACGGCACCAGGGAAATATTTTGGGGATAGGCTTGTAAAGGCTCCATGGCCATTAGCCTAGTACACACCTATGAACCTATGAATCTAGGAACCTTTGTAGTGCATGGAGTAACACAACTGTGCTCCAATAGCAGGAAAAGTCAGGCTTGCTACAAGCACCTACCTAATATCATAATGGAGCTTAACAAGCTTTTTGTAAGCACATCTATATGTTGTTAATCTCTAGCCATGCACTAGAGTATAAGAGAATCCAGTTCTGGCTACCACAGGAAAGCAGCAGAAGCTAAGACTACTTTAAATATTGTTAAAATCTTCACTCTGCTACACTTTTAAACAAAATAAGTATGGCACACAGAAATGTCAAACACCTTTAAAAGCATTAGTTCCTCACAGAAGCACTTTGCTTCTGTCCGCTAAGTATATTTTATAGCTTTTAAAACCATAAAACACTTTACTCCTGCACTTTTTTACTGTAATGAATCCACATCTGTCAACCTTCCATACCCAAAATGTGGAATAGTACCTCTGGCAATGTGAAACAAAGGGGGATAATGTGGAACACATCAATAATTTCAACTTAGAAGTTTACAACATGGTTAGTAACTGTTGCTTCATATTTAACAAGTTGTTTTAATAAATTAACATGATTCAGTATAATTTACCACAGATATATGTTAAAAAAATTTTAATAATAAATGAGTGCCAAATCCTTACAATATGGAGAAGAATGTGAAATAAATTTTTTAAGACTCAAAATGAGGAACAATCCTCATAACTAGGTACAGTCAAGAGATAGAATGAGGCAGTAAATGGAGTAAATACAAGCTCTATGCACTATAAAAAATTATGGTTAAGTATCTCTGATCATACATCATATGTATTTTTAACACAGATATCAAGATTCATCTCTTGAGCTTTAGTGCACTCTGCTCTTGGGGTGAATTTCTTCACATCCATGTCTTGAACCCATAAGTTGGTTATGATCAAAGACCAAATCACAATCCCCTATATCATTATTTCTCTTGGTCTCTGATACTAAATTCATTCTGTAATTTATTTTACATGATTTGATAATTCCAGTGGTATCTTCCTAACTTTGTTTAATATGCACATGCCCTGTGGGATGATATCATTTAAGAATATCACATAATACCTTTTCATTCTATTACATATTTTTGAGTATATGATTCCACCACAAGAAACTTACTTTTAAATTACCCCATATATCTGTATTGTTTAGGGTTTTTTTTCATTTAGTCTGATAATTAATAAACTTGTAGAAGTTACTTGAAGCATCCCTTGTTGTTTTATAAAAGTTGTTAAGGAAATCTTCTCAATCTGAAGTATTAAGGATCTTGTTTATAGAGGTGCCATTCCCATTTGTAAAATATAAGAAGATGGATGTATTCATACTTGGAAAATAATAGTGGCATACTATGATTATCAGAGTTTACTAAAGAAGCGATAATTTCATGAGGTTAGCACAAAAACCTAAACACCTCTCATAGTTGCTGGACTGTTTTTGGTCAAATCTTGATAGCAGAGTACAACGCAGATCAGTCATATCACAGCCCAACACAAAACAGCAGTGGTGTTTGCGAACATGACAAGTTTAAAGCAGACCAGACTGTACAGGCCACTAAAACGTTTATATTGCTGTGTAATCAATAGTAATACAAGCCAGAAATAACAACAATAGCCCTACTCCCACCAAGAGATACCAGCTAGTTCAGTTTCACATGCAAACTATCATACTAATAGTACTAGAACATTCTAAAATATAAAGTAAGTGCATGAAAGGTTACTTCCCAGATGGTGTAGAAATGTTGTTCAGTCAAATCTGGTTGCATAGTTCAAGGTAAATTGTTTGTGTCAATCACCATCCAACATTAGAGAACCTGATCTTAATCACCTCCCCACCTCTTATATATTGACCCATGAATGGCAGCTGACATAATTTTGGGAACAAACTCCAGAAGGCTTGTGGATAAAGGGAAAAAAAACAAGAAGAAAAAGCTGAAACCCCTACAGCAGCTCCATAGAGTCTTTCAAGTAATATGTATGCAAGGGTCATTTTGAAATAAGATCCTAGTTTTCCTGTTTTTGTACACTTAACATACTGCTTTCTCATTATTTACAGCTATTATTTTCAAATTTATTTTTTATGTAAGATTCATCTTATAATCACAAGAAAAAAAGTTTGGAGGTATGTATTTTATTGCAGTAAGAGAAGCCTGTGGACATAGGGTCTATATTATATCATCGAATGCTTAAAAAAGCGAACGCTGATTGATCGACCTAATTTAAGCGAAAGCTTACAATCTCGAACTGTCAGATCAGCGATTTTTTTCCCAGGGAAAAAAATCGCTGATCCAAAACACATACACACAACACAAGCACACCAAACAAACAGAAATTCACACACATACACCTAAAATCTGATACCTAACCCTGCACTAAACTATGCACACACCACTAACTACCCACTTACCTTAACCCAAACCCTAACCCTAAGGTCCGTCACTATCGCACACTCACCTCACTTGCTCCCTAGCCCTAACTCACTTAAATCCACCCTAACCCTCATGTCCACTCAATCGCACTCACACCTAACCCGAGCCCTAACTCTAACTCATCTAAATCACCCTAACACTCACATCCACACAATCGCACACTTACCTGAATCCGACCGGTAACTTTCCACCATAACACTGAAAATACCGAAGCAACAGAAATGGACAACCAAATTCTTTCCCTAGGAAAAAATTTGAGTTTCTGCTGCTTCGATATTTTGCAGTTTCGCAAAAATAAGTTCGATCAATCAGCGTTCGCTTTTTTAAGCGTTCGAGGATATAATATAGACCCGCAGACATAACAACAATACTACTCACAAGGACCTCAAGCCTTTCTACATACTTTTGATAATAAATGAGTGCCAAATCCTTACAATATGGAGAAGAATGTGAAATAAATTTTTTAAGACTCAAAATGAGGAACAATCCTCATAACTAGGTACAGTCAAGAGATAGAATGAGGCAGTAAATGGAGTAAATACAAGCTCTATGCACTATAAAAAATTATGGTTAAGTATCTCTGATCATACATCATATGTATTTTTAACACAGATATCAAGATTCATCTCTTGAGCTTTAGTGCACTCTGCTCTTGGGGTGAATTTTTTCACATCCATGTCTTGAACCCATAAGTTGGTTATGATCAAAGACCAAATCACAATCCCCTATATCATTATTTCTCTTGGTCTCTGATACTAAATTCATTCTGTAATTTATTTTACATGATTTGATAATTCCAGTGGTATCTTCCTAACTTTGTTTAACATGCACATGCCCTGTGGGATGATATCATTTAAGAATATCACATAATACCTTTTCATTCTATTACATATTTTTGCGTATATGATTCCACCACAAGAAACTTACTTTTAAATTTCCCCATATATCTGTATTGTTTAGGGGTTTTTTCATTTAGTCGGATAATTAATAAACTTGTAGAAGTTACTTGAAGCATCCCTTGTTGTTTTATAAAAGTTGTTAAGGAAATCTTCTCAATCTGAAGTATCAAGGATCTTGTTTATAGAGGTGCCATTCCCATTTGTAAAATATAAGAAGAAGGATGTATTCATACTTGAAAATAATAGTGGCATACTATGATTATCAGAGTTTACTAAAGAAGCGATAATTTCATGAGGTTAGCACAAAAACCTAAACACCTCTCATAGTTGCTGGACTGTTTTTGGTCAAATCTTGATAGCAGAGTACAACGCAGATCAGTCATATCACAGCCCAACACAAAACAGCAGTGGTGTTTGCGAACATGACAAGTTTAAAGCAGACCAGACTGTACAGGCCACTAAAACGTTTATATTGCTGTGTAATCAATAGTAATACAAGCCAGAAATAACAACAATAGCCCTACTCCCACCAAGAGATACCAGCTAGTTCAGTTTCACATGCAAACTATCATACTAATAGTACTAGAACATTCTAAAATATAAAGTAAGTGCATGAAAGGTTACTTCCCAGATGGTGTAGAAATGTTGTTCAGTCAAATCTGGTTGCATAGTTCAAGGTAAATTGTTTGTGTCAATCACCATCCAACATTAGAGAACCTGATCTTAAGTACAGGACTCCCCACATCTTATATATTGACCCATGAATGGCAGCTGACATAATCTTGGGAACAAACTCCAGAAGGCTTGTGGATAAAGGGAAAAAAAAAAGAAGAAAAAGCTGAAACCCCTACAGCAGCTCCATAGAGTCTTTCAAGTAATATGTCTGCAAGGGTCATTTTGAAATAAGATCCTAGTTTTCCTGTTTTTGTACACTTAACACACTGCTTTCCCATTATTTACAGCTATTGTTTTCAAATGTATTTTTTATGTAAGATTCATCTTATAATCACAAGAAAAAAAGTTTGGAGATATGTATTTTATTGCAGTAAGAGAAGCCTGCGGACATAGGGTCTATATTATATCATCGAACGCTTAAAAAAGCGAACGCTGATTGATCGACCTAATTTAAGCGAAAGCTTACAATCTCGGACTGTCAGATCAGCGATTTTTTTCCCAGGGAAAAAAATCGCTGATCCAAAACACATACACACAACACAAGCACACCAAACAAACAGAAATTCACACACATACACCTAAAATCTGATACCTAACCCTGCACTAAACTATGCACACACCACTAACTACCCACTTACCTTAACCCAAACCCTAACCCTAAGGTCCGTCACTATCGCACACTCACCTCACTTGCTCCCTAGCCCTAACTCACTTAAATCCACCCTAACCCTCATGTCCACTTAATCGCACTCACACCTAACCCGAGCCCTAACTCTAACTCATCTAAATCACCCTAACACTCACATCCACACAATCGCACACTTACCTGAATCCGACCGGTAACTTTCCACCATAACACTGAAAATACCGAAGCAACAGAAATGGACAACCAAATTCTTTCCCTAGGAAAAAATTTGAGTTTCTGCTGCTTCGATATTTTGCAGTTTCGCAAAAATAAGTTCGATCAATCAGCGTTCGCTTTTTTAAGCGTTCGAGGATATAATATAGACCCGCAGACATAACAACAATACTACTCACAAGGACCTCAAGCCTTTCTACATACTTTTTGTGTTATTTAGATAAACCACACATCATGTCATGTGCTATTGCTTACTTATCCTCTCTGTAGGCAATTCATTCCGGTATCAGCTTACGTAACTATGGTATGACACAAAATCACAGATTTCTTCCGAATGCATTATTCTGCAGTATTTAAAATAACTGCATATCTGGTTATATGCTGCTTACTTCTGCACCAGTATACTGAAGGTACAACATATGGAGAACCAGAAAGTGTTTTTTTTTCCCTGAAGATGTATCCTGGGAAACAGAAATAAACCTGAAGTAGCATAAGTCCCACATTTATATTTTATTTATAGACATTTATTTTATTTTCTTTGCCTTTTCTATCCTTTCTTTTATTTTATTGTTTTATTTGAATTTGTTAACCAGGATACAGCACTGACCGCAAATGACCAATTTCAGTCTCAGCCCTAGTAGAAGCACAAAGTAAAAATAAATGTATTAAAGTATTTTGCTGAATTATGTACCTAATAATAAAGGCAAGAATATGTATAAGAAAAGCATTCACAATGAAATTAAAATACAGCACTATTCTCAAAATAATGTTCCTGATGACTCAAGACGAAAATATATCCAAGTCTGATACTGATGCAGATATCAATAATAGGAAAATAAGAAAAGTGCCAGAAACAAATGTGAAAGATTATGAGGATCCCATAAGATGCTTATCTGATATGCAGAACCGTACTGCCGCAATCATTCAGGAAAGAATTATTTGGAATAAAAGTGATATTTTTTTAATGTTCTGTGCTGCTTCCAAGTGCATCAAAATGTGTTATTTCTTTTAAATTACTTTTTTTACGGTAAATGCATCTTTTAAAGGAGATGAGTATAAAACATTAGAACCACGATTTTTGTAAACATTTTCTATGGCTAATTCTCACAGTGAGTGTTTATGGAGGTGGTTTAGTGCTGTTTCTGCAACATATTATACCAGGTTTATATTTTTTCTACAGTAGCTGTTGTTTTGAAATTCAAAGGAAGGACAACATATCACAGGATAGCTCCCTGCTGTCTTGTCTCATTTGTTATCATTTCTGGAATCTCATATTACTTGGAATAGTTTAATTCATGAATGCAAGGTGACAGAAAGCAACATGTAGCACTGGGTCATTAGCTCTACAAGGGCTTTATATATTTGGTTCTGGCACAATATATCACTGTCAGATGGTCTGCCCTCAGGGAGCACAGCAATGTATTTTTGCTTACTGTACAGTGCAGCATAGACATGTTTAAAGGAAAAGATACTTTAAAAATCAGAAGATAATATATTAAGAAGATACATTTTACTGCATTATAGATTGCAGACCTGAGTGTCTAAATAATTTAAACATGCTCTATAGCTGAAACACTGCCACCTGTAAAGAAATGGAAGCCTGTTGTTTAATAGAGCTCTGAGTAAGAGCAACATGTCATTTTTGTTCATATCAAAAGAGATACGTGCTAAAATAAGATCATATGTAAAGAAATAAAAAAGACTGGGTAAAGCAAAACCAAAGCTACAAATCCCCTTAGACAGTAATATTAGATTCTTTTGTATGATAGAATACCACAAATTTTCCAGGAAAACTATTTATCCTAATAGTAATTTATTCCAGGTAAACTATTTATCCTAATAGTAATTTGTTGTCACCAGGTAATAAGAGGCTGTCAACTGCACACAAATACGGAAGTATACATTATCTGAGTACTTCATGGCTTCCGGATTTCACTTATAATCTTCTTTGCAGAGCTAGCTATGTCTGTTCACTTTTCTACAGATTTGCTGCACGTAATCACTGTAGTCACAATGTCAAGCCATCAGTCCAGATCCAGGAACAAATGTACACCTAGACAAGATAGTAGGAGTGGTAAAGAATGTACCTTACTATTCCCATAACTTCACAGGCTGAGTTGTCAGGCTTACGACCTACAAACCTTCAAGATACTAATCAAAAACACAGAAATAAATAAAACAAGCCGTGACAATAAATAAATAAATAGTTGACAAGTTAAGTCCGTGGCAGATGAGCACTTTAATGAAAAATATTGGTACAGTAGTCATTAAAAACAGTTGTGATCACATACAGTAAAATAACATCTTGTGTAACTAGGAACTTATCCCTTCAGGGCAATTTTATTTAAACCTGTATTGCTTGTCACATATTATACCGTGTTAAAAATGTCTTACTGTTTTTATCGACAACCAAACAATCACAAAACAGTATTTAAATAGTATCAGTGTTTAAAATATTTAAAGACAGTAAAAGTAGTATTTGAATGTGCGGTTATACATGAGAGTGGTATAAAAAATGAAAGTTTAGTTTAGACCTTGATAGAGTTTTGTGTTTTAAAAGCGGTTATTTTATTTTATCCATTATAAAATCTTTTATTTATCTGCCTAAAAAGGTTAACAAAAGCGGAGCAATAACTCTCATGGAGATAGATATGATTGGAGGGAAGGCAGCCATCAAACAGTGTAATTGGCTCCCGCCTCGGTATTGAGGGCAAATGTAATGTGGGGTATATGCATTTGTAATTGGTTGAAAACTAGCTGTGTTGTGTGCTGATTGGTTCACGGCTTAAAGATTTCGAAGAATGTAACTAGGGATACTAGCAGGCTGTAATAGGTTGGCTGTAGGGCCCAAAACTAAGGGGATGGGATACGATAGTAAAGAGCGCAGAGGAGTGGCAAAAGAAAAGAAAAGCTAGACAAAAGCATGTTTAAGTTAATAGGCTGTAATTCTGGGTTGTTAAGGAGAGAAATAGGATGAAAAAGTATGCAGATCATAACATATGTAGAGCTGATATGTTTTCTATTATAACATAAGTGAATGTCTGGATTAAGAGCCATGGCTTAATCTAATATCACATTTTAAGTGAGAACAAGTAAATATGAGAACACTGAATATAATGAAGTTTTCCTTTAGCAATAAATGTTTCAGCTTATCTTTCAGGCTGCAGAAGAGGACTACATTTTTTTACTCTTGCATTTTTCCATGCAGATAAGCTGATAGTAGGGCAATAAAAGCCAAAACACTAGTTTCTTCTAGGCTAAAAGTTAATGCTTTCTGAGGACATGCAAGTTGTTTTCACCTCTGAAAGAGAAATAAAGATAAACAAGAACAGACATCAATTAGTGCAAATAGAATCACAGGCAATAACAAGCGATTTACCATGGATAAACTCAATTTGAGGTTAATTAAGGTCTGTATTAGCACCTGTCTATTTGAAAGCAATGCTCGAATTAGGAGGATTAAACTGCATTATTTGAAGATGTACATAGTTACATGTGTTTGCATTATGTTAACAGGTTCTGAGGTGTGTTTTATTTTTCTTTGAGGGGTTTTATTAAAACAAAATGTTTTATAAAATGTGACATGAGTTCCAATCTTTATAATAAGGAAACATTGCTTTTTGCTGAACAATAGAAAACATTAGTAGATACACATATTGAAAAAGCTGGAAATAGACATTTATATAGCTGCCATATACAATAGATGGGAATAATGACTTTTTACCGTAATGGCTCACTTTCCATATTATCTTGGAATGTGAACAGTCTTACAGGTACAGACAAAAAGTAAAGAATATTTAATTATATTAAGGAATGCAAAGTCCAAATAGCAATGCTACAGGAGACACATTTGTAAAAAAAACTGAGGAAATGAATTTCATAAACAAAGGATTTAAGGAGGATTTCAGCAGAATACCAGGGACAATAGAAAAAGCGAGACTTACATTAATTGCTAGAAGAACTCCAATAGTGATAGAACAGGAAAAAATTCAGATTTGGGGTAGTAAGGGATTACTGGCAGGGGTTGGAGATTGCACTGACATGTATTTATATTCAAACTAAAACTGTTATTATAGCAGTTATAAAATGGAAGAAATAATCAGCTTTCAGCAGGGAGTATTACTTATAGGTGAGCACTGGAATTTAGCAACAATGAGGATGCATAGGGGGCCTAGAAGGGAAAATATATCAAAACAGGATAGATTTCTGAAGACATTTATGAAAATATTAGATATGAAAGACATGAATTCAGTAGTAGTAACACTGTGAGAATTTACATAGTATTCCCCAAGGTATAATAACTGGACTAGGCTAGACATAAATTATATTTCACAGGAATACATGTATTTAATTGAGAACTTTGACATACATCCAATAACTATTTCTGAGCATGCACCAATAATTACTAAGATAAAAATGCATGGTAATGAAGTAATGATGAGACTGTCAATTCCCTACCTACCTACCTGTTAAAAAGAGAAGAATTTAAGGATTGGTAGAGGAAATTATTCGGGAGTTATTAGGGAAGCTAGAAAGTACTCCACATGCCATAGCTAGTGAATGGGCTAAAATAAAAGTGGAGTTTAAAGCTAGGGTAAAAATAAAGGCAAAAGTGATCTGGTTAATAAGTAACAAGAATTATTCAGAGGGGCTGACAAATGTTAAAGTATTACAGAATGGGGGGATTTCACAGAACAAGCAGAGCCACAATTGCGGAGTGCTAAAGAAAAAAATAAGGGGATACCTTGATTATACACATGAGTTTAGAAACATTACTGTTAAGCAACTGTTTTTGATAATAACTCCAGAGCACAAAAACTTTAGGCACAACAATTTAGGCAAAATAAAGTGGAAAGGGTTGTTGCCAGATGTTGGAGCCTACAACAAGGACATAACCAGAGATCCTGTAGAAGTATTAGAGATGTTTTGGAAATTTTAAGCATTGAAGTGGGGAAATCAAGGAAGAAGCACAAATGGAAATATTTATGGAAGACTTAAATATGCCAAGGTTAGAGGTAGATGAGGCTCAACAATTAACAATTAAGATAGGAGGAGATGATATAAAAATGATGTATAACCAATCTACAGGAAAGTCTCCAGAAATAGATGGTATTATAGCAGAAGTATGGAAGTTTGGAAGCTAGAAGGGAGGAAAGTGATAAAAATCTGGAAGGTTTTATCAGTAGGGAAGCACCAACACCCTAGAAAAAATCTCTGGTGGCTGTAATACCCAAAGACAGTAAAGACCCATCAGATCCAGATTCACATAGGCCCACTGAAACTTTAAACAATAATTATAAAATGTTTATGACTATAATATCTAAAAGACTGGCAAAGATGATGGCAAAAGTAACAAATATAGATTAATGTGGTTTTGTGGAGGGGAGGCAAACACTTGACAACATTAATAGAACAATGATGTTCCAGAGGGAAGCAGAGCGTAAGAAAATATCACTGTTGTTGGTGAGTCTTAATGCAGAGAAAGCATTTGACAAAGTAAGTTCAGATTTTTATCAGTAGGGCAATGGAAGCATTTGCATTTCCTGATACAATAATGAGGTTAATTAGAAAGATATATGACAGATTGGAGGCAAAAATCAAAGTGTGAGAGTTTCTGTCTGATAAACTGAGTCTGAACAGAGGAATTGGCAACAAAAATAAGGGACTCAAAAATTCAAGGATAAAACTGGTATGGTATTCAAGTAAAGATGGGTTTATTTACATATGATATGATTTTGTTCCTGATGGAACCAGAAAAGCAAAGCTAAATGTAGAACATTCTGAGACAGTTCCAAATGTTTCCAGAATATAAAATTAATGAAGATAAAACAAAGGCTAGAGCTGTAAACTATGTACCCACACATGCATTAGTTCAGCAATATATGAGGACATGATAAAATGAAGTATTTAGGAGTATGGTTAAAAAGGATTCTGTTATTGCAGGAAAGGGTATGTGGTAAGAGACTGAACAAAAAATAATACAAAAAATGAGAAACTTGAAGCTCTTGCCTATGGATATGGATAGCAAGATACAAGCAGTAAAATGTTTTTAGTCCCTTTAGTTTTATCCACTTCTCAGGCATATTTTTATCAACCAGAGGAGAAGATACGGACAGTAGTTAATACACAGTTGAAGGGTTTTATCTGTGAGTGGAATAGGGCAAGAATTGTGGGGGTACGTTGATCTTCTCAATAGAATAAGATGGTTTAGGATTACCTGATTTGAAGAGATATTTTACAGCTACACAGTTATGGCTGTTATACATAACACAAGCAGAAGACTACAATTCAGAATGGAAAGGGATGATGATGAAGGAGGGGGTTAATTCAAGAAATGAGGAAAGACTAACATTTTGGATGTAGATCCTTAAAAGAATAACAACAGTCATTCAGAATATTATATTCATAAAGTAGAAAAAAGTATACTGAGAAGTAAGTCAAGAAGGGAATAGAGAAATGAGATTCTGCCAATGGAGATGACTGCAATTAGGGATACATAGAATAGGCAACAGGGGCTGAAATTTACTGGAGGAAGCTAGCAAAGTAACCAAGGTATTGGGAACAAATAATTAAGAAGGAAAAGGTAATAGAATGGGAAGAGGTCAAGAAGACATTTGGACTGCAGGCTAGTGATTGCCTTCCCTATCAGGGATTGATATCAGGGTACAGACAAAGAGAAAGGGATAGGGGAATCCTAAATGAAAGACCTGCACTTGTTGAGTTTTTAATTGAATCTAGGACAGAAGTTGCTGTTAAAAAAGGGATAATTAGTAGGACCTATAAAATATTGCATGATAACTTTAGGAATAAATCAGACGAGGTCAGAAAAGATTGGGAAGAGAGAACAGATCAGCTACTCACAAAGAGACAATGAGAGGACATATGTATGGCTCCCTAATATGCAACAAAATCTAGAATATTTAGGATTTTTGCCTGGAAGGTGGCAATTGTTGGAGGTGTAGTGGGGAAGAAACAGGTACCTGGAAGCATATGTTCTCAGACTGCAATGAGTTGGCAGGCTTTAAAAATTCCCTACAGAGTACTCTGTCAGGAATACTTGGTGAATAAATGAGCATAAATAAGGAAATTATATTTTTGAGCTGGGATACATGATCTGAATTGCCTAGACATAGTAAGGCCTTGTTAAGTTTAATTCTGGCAGCTGCCAAAAAAAGAAACAACTAGAAAATGTAAATTAAACTCTAAATCAACTATACTTTTAGCAAATATTGCAACAGCGATAAAAAAGATCAGAAGTGGAATCTTTAGAAAAGGGTAGGAGTAGGTTACATAGAGAAAAATGGAAAATGTGAGAACAATACATGCAGAAAATATTTTGGAGGAATGAGGTATAAAAAAAGGCAAGAATTGAACAATTTATTTAATGTTGGTTTGATTGTGTGGCATTGAACAATATATGTGGTGTACAATGTTTGTAAAAGTAAACGTATTAATATGGTTTGATTACTTTTATATAAAAGTAAGTTTTCTTATGTCACAAGTGAGAACTCAATAAAGGTGTTAAAAAGCTGCAATGTTGATATGGTTTTGGTGCAAGAACTAAAGCTTCATAGGTGACATAAGCATGTTTTAGGAAATATTACTGGTGCCCCTGAACTATCTAAGCTATCTCATTCCATTAAATGAAGAGAGGAAACATTTTGAACCTTCTGGATTAGGGTGACAGCTACAGGATTATACAGCTGAGATCCCTTATAAGATCCCTTATAAGATCCTCCAAAGCTACCTATGAAAACGAAATTGTCACTGATTCTAAGGGCAACTACAAAGCATTCTATAGCTATGTCAAGAATCTCAATGGCAACACCCACATCTGCTCTGATTTACAGCACAATAGCACAAAAATTACATAACCAATTGATTTTGCTAACATCCTGGCAGATAGGTTCAGTGTTAATTTTGCCCCCCCCTCTCACCCCCTAAAAAGCCCATATCTATATAGGAAGAATGCAGAGTTCATGTAATCACATCTATGCAGGTAAATGTTGCACTCTCTAAAACCAAAAACACAGCATCCATGGGACCGGACAACATCCCAGGCTGCATTTTACATGAACTTCAGAACGAATGGGCTCCTCACCAAAGCACCATGTTCAATCATAGTCTCACGTCAGGCTTTGTACACACTGAATGGCGCACAGCAACAGTTATCCCACTCCACAAAGGGGGAGCCACCACTGATCCTGGGAACTATCACCCCACTAGCCTGATGAGCCTGGTCTGCAAGGACATGGAACGTATCATCATGGAACTCATAAATAAAGACAATGGTAACCTCCAAATTCTGGACCGCACCCAGTTCAGGTGTGTGAAAGGCAGATCATGCTTTCTGAACCTGATCAACTTCTTTGAGGCAGTCACCAAAGCCATAGACGAGGGTAAGGTGGTTCACACAGCCTATCTTGACCTCACCAAGGCTTTCGACACCATCCCCCATTTTGGAATTATAGCTAAACTCACTAAACTAGGTACAAATCCCTATGCCACAAGATGGGTTGCTAACTGGCTCACTGACAGAACTCACACTGTAAAAGTTGCAGACGCCAAATCTGACTTCAAATCAGTGACAAGTGGAGTACCAAAGGGTTCAGTCCTTGGACCTCTCCTGTTTGGTATCTACTTCTCTGAAGTACAGGCTAACACAGAAGGCCTCTGACTAATGAAGTTCGCAGATGACTGCAAACTAGGAGCCTTAGTCGAGTCCCCAAATTATGTGGACATCCTACAAAAGGGCCTCACTGAGACAGATGCCTGGTGTCAGAGGCATGGCCTTAAGCTCAATGCCAAAAAGTGCATTGTCATCCCCTTTGGTAAAAACTCTGTACCCATGAACTACCACATAAATGGCAGTCTACTTCATGCCAAATGTGTGATATGAGACCTTGGGACCCAGGTGGACAGTAGTTTCTCCTTAGATAATCACATTGCCACAGTAGTCAGGAAATCCTTCTATGTGGCACACCACATCACAAAATGGTTCTCATACAGGAAAAAGAGAGGTCATTGTTCCCCTCTACTCGGCACTCATTAGACCCATTATAGAATACAATGCCCCTTATGGAATGCACCTCACAAGACATCTGCAGAAGTACCTCACAAAGAGGATAACTGGTCTCAAACAGATGCCCTACAATGACCGTCTCAAAAAACTCCAACTTTACTCTGTAGCATATCGCCTACTCAGAGGAGATCTCTGCCTAACATATAAGTCTATGTTAAACCCAGAGCTGTTGGACATGCTTCACCTAATGAAATCCCAATCCCTTCGAGCTACACGCTCTAGGGACCTCAACCTTATCACCACAATAAACAGGACATGCTGGGGGGATAGAATCCTGTCCCAGAGACTTTCTATACTCTGGAACAAGCTATCCATCTATGTGAAGCAAAGTTCCTCATTAGCATTCTTCAAGA
>NC_056732.1:1512611978-1512724478 GCF_019279795.1 Protopterus annectens | reverse complement strand
AGCAAGACACAGGTTACCTCAGAGTAGCCTGTAGACTACTGAGTATGACAGTTGTGCTAATGTAGCAGGATAATTGAAAGATTTAAGCCTTTGATTTTCTTGGGTCATCTGGAAGTGTTAAATGTGTATGCATATTTCAGTCTTGTGATGGCAAATGCAATGCCACTACTGTTATTGCTACCAATAAATTTTTAATTTAAATTTTAATGTATCTCTGGGGACGTCCTAGTTGAGCAATATGCATGGATTTATACAAATTAAAAGGGGCACTGTATTCAGTGATGGTTTTGATAAGGGAAGAGTACAGTGGCAAAATGACTTCTTTGGAACATCAAGAAATTCCCTTGGAAATTAACTGGGATAGATAGAAGGATTCCCTGACTATGATATGGATACATAAAGATCAAAGGAAAGAGAATTGCTTACAGAAGTACCCAGGTCTCTTTATGACCGTGTCTGTCTGAAGGGCAGTACCATTTATAACATATGAGGTAGGAACAGTTTTTTAACTGAATGTTACTACACAACAATACACTTTTTAAATTAAAAGTTTATTGGTAGCAATGACAGTAGTGGCATTGCATTTGCCATCACAAGACTGAAATATGCATACACATTTAACACTTCCAGATGACCCATGAAATATAAAATAACAGATATCAACGTGATTCCTGTTCTTTGCTGTTCTAGTGACTACCATCAATCATCTGGAATAAAGCCACATTTCTTTTACTCTGCATATGACCTTTAAATTATTGCTATGAAATCAATTCACAGCAGTCAATTCTGGCTACGTCTACAGGTAGAAGTAAGAGGTGCATCAGCCATTTCTGCCTACAAATCTCTAGTCAAAGGAAAAATTCATACCAAATGAATCCAATCACTGTAAGGATATCTGAAGCAGAGGATAATGTTTATTCCAGGAGCCTAGCCATGGCTCCCATTTAGAGACAAGAAGAAAAATGTTCCTGAACTGATACATGAATCTCACCATATACCAGTGATGTTTCATCAAAACATGAAATAATTCAGCCATCTCCATAGCACACAAAGATAAAGTCCTGGCAATGACTCAGCTAACCCAGTACTGACCAGAGAGCCAGGCACTAGAGGAGTTGTCCAGGAGAGATGTTATTGAACATCATAATCAGTTTGGCCATTTCTGTCAGAAGGAGGAGGACTGTTCTGCAGCAGTACCTTTATCTAATGCAGAAATCATGAATGATCATTACATGCAAGGGGTCACAATAACATTGCATAGTACTGTAGACAGAAATCAGCACATTCCCTCATGGTAAACATGCTCCAGTCCAGTTCTTTATAGCTTGTTTGAAAGCTTGCATCATACGAATAAAATCCATCCTAAAGGGAAAGGTGCAACAAGAGATCTCCTCTCACTTGTGAAACTGTTATCTTTATCCCAGCTACTGTAGGTTTAGCCTTGACCCAAACAAACTTATATTGTTTCAATGTGTGTACATTTTCATCTTATATACTGCTTAGATAAATCACTAATTTGTTTCTGCATTATAAACTGACATTAGCTTTCCCATAATAGCCTCATCTCAGACTTTGTGCCCACTGAATGGTGCACAGCAACTGTTATCCCACTCCACAAAGGGGGAGCCACCACGGATCCCGAGAACTACCGCCCATTAGCCTGACGAGCCTGGTCTGCAAGGCTATGGAACATAACATCATGGAACTTATAAACAATGACATTGGTAATTTCCAAACTCTAGACCCTACCCAGTTTGGGTTTGTAAAAGTCAGACCATGTCTTCTAAATCTGATAGACTTCTTTGAAGCAGTCACCAAAGCCGTAGATGAGGGTAAGGTGGTTCACACAGCCTATCTAGATCTCGTCAAGGCTTTCAACACCATTCCCCACTCTGGAATTATAGATAAACTCACTAAACTAGGTATAAATCCCTATGTCACAAGATGAGTTGCCAACTGGCTCACTGACAGAACCCACACTGTGAAAGTAGCAGACTCTAAATCCAACTTCAGACTAGTGACAAGTAGAGTACCACAGGGTTCTGTCTTGGGTCCTCTCCTGTAGGGTATCTACTTCTCTGAAGTGCAGGCTAACACCGAAGGTCTTTGGCTAACAAAGTTCAAAGATGACTGCAAACTAGTAGCCATAATCAAAACTCCTAATGATGTGGACATCCTGCAAAAGGGCCTCACTGAGACAGATGCCTGGTGTCAAAGCCATGGCCTCAAGCTCAATGCCAAAAAGTGCATTGTCATCCCTTTTGGTAAAAACTCTGTACCCATGAACTACCACATAGGCGGTAGTGTACTTAACACCGAAACCGTGACAAGAGACCTTGGGACACAGGTGGACAGTAGTCTCTCCTTTGATAATCACATTGCCGCAGTAGTCAGGAAATCCTTCTATGTGGCACAACTCATCACAAAAGTTTTCTCATCCAGGAAAAAAGAGGTCATTGTTCCCCTCTACTTATCACTGATTAGACCCATTATAGAGTACAATGCCCCTTTTGGTATGTACCTCACAAGACATCTACAACAACTGGAAAGGCCGCAGAAATACCTCAAACAGATGCCCTACGCAGACCATCTAAAAAAACTCCAGCTTTACTCTGTCACATATCGCCTACTCAGAGGCGATCTCTGCCTAACATACAAAGCTATGTCAAACCCTGAGCTGTTGGATATGCTCCACTTAAAGAAATCACAATCCCCCCAAGCTACACGCTCTAGGGACCTAAACCTTGTCATCACAATAAACAGAACATGCTGGAGGGATAGATTCCTGTCCCAGAGACTTCCCATACTCTGGAACAAACTACCTATCTATATCAAACAAAGCTCCTCATTAGCACTCTTCAAGAAAAATCTTGATGATTGGATGGGAGATAGGAAATTCACCACGGGGATCACTTCTGTGGCTCTGCTTGACAGGGGCACAGGGAAATAATTTTCTTGGGTGGCGAAAGCCAGAGTACCGTTTGGCTAGGCTTATATAGGCCCTAGAGCCAAAAGCCTAGTACCTACCTATGAACCTATGAACCAATATCTTAAACAAAGAAGCTCTGAACTAGTGAACAACATCATTTATAGGCAGTACCTCTGTAAGACACCTTGTTCATCTGGATGTACACTAAGCCAGCCTGTTTTCGGGACCTTTAAAACAACTCTTTGCAAATGTTATTTTCATCCTGTCATTACTCAACCCTCTGGACAAAAAATAACTACACTGTACTTCCTTTATAAAGGCATGCAAGCCCTGGCACCTCAAACTTGTGCTTTCCAGAGAACTGTACTCTTGCCATAGACCCCATTAGGAGACTCTAACAACCAAATACAATATGCAATCTTTTTTGGTCCTCAGATCTGTTATGCTAATCTTACATTGACTAAAAGGTAAAGAACCACAGGCAGGTCCTCTCCAGCCACTACATCTCTCCAGAGGGCAGTCTCCTACCCCACCTAAAACATAGCCTGTAATACACATCACTTCCATTCCACATTAATTTGACTAAGAATCAAGGCAAGATCCTTAGGCAACATCAAGATCTAGTCATGGCAAGGATGAATAAGATGCTCTTGTTAGGGCCACAATAAATATACCCATTTTCATCTATTAGCCAAGAATCAGATGTGATGGGTCTGTGCCAAACTTCTTACCCTCATCTTTTACAAAAAGGAATAACAACAGACTCTAGAAGAGCATGCTTCCACCCTATAGACAGGACCCCCCCCCCTTACAGTAATCTGTGGCAAAATCGATGAAATCAAAAGCCACTAGCACAAGTTAATTCCAACAGTATCGCCTGGATCACCCAGAATAGCCCACTTCCCTTTCAGCCTACTCAGTCTGATGTCTGAATTGTTTAATGGCAAAAATCATAATTGTACTGGCAAAATGTTGCTACTCAGGAAAGACTCTCACTCTACTCCTAGATGACACATGGCCCTAGAGGACCACCTGAAGGATAGGATACTCCTATTTTTTACAACTCTGTCTCCCTTTCTTCTTAACTTTTGTTTAGAACTAGCAAGAAAATGGTCAGCTTAACCTCATTTAAAACCCATTTCAATAATCCATCAAATATCATCTGGCACTAAGCTACATAAAGAACCTCAGTGTGTGTGTGTGTGTGTGTGTGTGTGTGTGTGTGTGTGTGTGTGTGTGTGTGTGTGTGTGTGTGTGTGTGTGTGTGTGCGTGCGTGCATGCGTGTGTGTGTGTTGCATGTATTCAATATAACACTAATGATTTAACTGATATGTTGCATATCTGATCCATGATCCAAGCAGTTTAGGATTAAGCACAGGCAAGGTTTTCCAGTGCCAATTTTTTGCTGTAAATACTCTAAAAATGTCACAACTGTCCAACTGAATGACCTTTGTTATGCAAGAGTGTGATATATATATATATATATATATATATATATATATATATATATATATATATATATATATATATATATACCACTCTACAGCTGTGAAATCCCCCTTACTATGTTGTCTAAGAGCATAAAGATGTAAACAACATTTATTTTGTCGATTATTTACTTTCTGTTTATTAGGTTAACCCACTCGGCCTGTTCTCGGGAGACTTAAGGTGTTATTTACACAGACTAGGGAAACCCTGGTCAGGACACTGAGGAAATTCCTGTGCTCTTCCTATGCATTTTGTGGTGCACATCTTGTTTGGGATAGCTGAAGACTGATCTTACATCAAAGCAGTAAAAGTTTTTTTTTTTTTTTTTTTTTTTTGAGATTAATCCGTCTGGGAATTAATGCAAATGTTTAAGACTCTCTACGCTGTTAATGAGCTCCTTCTACCTTTGTTTGCCTATTGTATGACTGTGAGAAAGTCACCTGACCAGAAAGTGCCCCCTGGTTGCTCCTGAAAGAGGAGCATTTATGTTCAGTGGGCTTACTCTTTTAACAAACAGATAAAAATAAAATCTCATTAATTTATATATTGTGTTTGAAATATTTCGGGCCTCCACTGAAAAGGGGATTGCTAGTCATGCCAGTCGGACTATCCCCAGCAAATAAATGCTAAATAAAAAATAAATCAAAAATAAAAACTTTTTGGTTAATAAAAAGTAGAACATTTATAATTGTTAACCAAAATATAAATATTACCCAACTCATTACTAGATGATGTAACAAAAATTCATACTCATAGTCAATTTATGGTCAGTGGAATAAGGGCCATAAAAGTCCACCATCAACAGAAAACATTGCTCATCCTCATATAAATTGTCTAGCATAGCTTTAAAGGATTTCAACAAGCTCATTATTTTAACCTCACTTGGTAAGGAATTTCATGGATGAATAATCCTGTCACAGAACCAGCTGTTTTATTTCTGTGTATAAAGTTCCTTAATGATCTATTAACTCCATGTAGTTCAGACGATCTAAACCTATGCTTTTTAATATATATGAATCATTGTTAGATCTGATTGTTACAAAGATGCCCTCTGAGCCTCTTATATGATGATAAGTACAAATAAAATAATTTTAATCTTTCTTGGTAAGATACACGTGATGGGATTCACAGAGACACACTGCATGTCTGTGCAGTATTATTATCCAAAAGGTTAGCTGCATGATGTATCATGAGTAATGTTCCAGACAGTGGATAGTACCTGTACACCAATGGATTGCATAAGGAAAAAGAGGTGGAATGGTAACAGGATGAATAGTGATGTTCTAACATGCAACAGGAACAGCACTACTGCAGCTCACATGGTTGACATGTTGTACAAGCAAAGTTATGGCAGGCATACCTCTCAGCCTCTTAGTGCAAGAAATCAAGGCAAAGCCATAAACAATAGGGGGCAAAGGCCCAAAAATAGGGACAATTTTTATAATACTGCTTTTAACAGGTTTTACATTAGCATGAATTTACTGAAGGTTATGAAGTCTGAAACTCAAATGTCTGTTATTATCTTATGACTTCAGTCCTTAATGATTTGCCAGAAAACCAAAAAGTTTTATGCAGAACAGACCAAATATACTTATGTATATGTTATGCTGTTACACCATATGAGTTATCCCTAATCTTTAGTATCCTTGTCCACACATCTTTACAACTATCTTAACACATTTTCTCTTCTCTGTCACTTTCTACTTTTAATACTACCATTACATACATGCCACCTAAAATCTACATATTCCCACCACCTAGATATAAGATTCTAACTATATCTATCCTACCTTTAAGTTTAACTCTCTAATTCTACCTTCCCACTACACTTACCTCCCCCCCCAAAAAAAATGAGCTGTATTGTTAAATATTTCTAACTGTATAATTTTCCTACATGTTAATGTTCCATTGTTACTGTATTGTGTCTTTTTTACAACATATGTGCTGTTTAGATAGTTTGCTGTATTATTTCACTTGCTTTATAAGTAATTGTTTCCTTACAAATTTATGTAATGATTTTCGTGTAACTTGGAGCTTTTCTCCCCGGGCCTCCACTGAAAATGGGTCTCAAGCCCAGTGGACTTTCCCAGTCAACAAATATCAATAAATAAATAAATATATAAAGAAAAAAATCTGAATATTCTGTGAAAATCTAGATAGCTGAGAGGTGTGATAGCAGTCTTGCACAGCTAGTCACTAGAAGAAGGGCAGCACAGCTGAGCAAGTAGAGATAAACATGGAAGGGTATCCATAAAACATGAACAGTGGAGGGAATAATTTATTTTTTTGTAGATAAAACCTCTTTTTTGAGTGTCATAAAGAAAGGGTAGGTGAGGAAGGTACTGAGGGATTGCTGTGAGTAAGATAGAAGGATAAGGGCAGGTAGCAGAGGCACAGAGATAAGCATGGATCACAAACACAGATGGACAGACAGACAGAGGTGGTATACACACAAAATATAGGAAAGACAGAGGATGGACACATGCAGAGAGTAAATAACCAGTTATGGGGAATACTAGACAATGAGCAAGGAATTAGAAATGACACATAGGGGAGGAAACACACCAGGAAGGGGATAGGGTGATCTAACATAGTTGGATGCGATGTTGGGTCAAAGGGAAACAAACCCAAGCATCACTCATCTAGGTGGCTGATATTATGGACCAGTGACTCCTCTGGGTGTGCCTATCAGTCATATGATTTACCCAGTTACACCTGACAGTGCTTCACATTGCTAAATCAAGCATCCAGTTGTTGGTGCACCTTGGCAGTAAGCAGCCTGAGATACTATCAGAGGTTCTTGCAGTCCATTTTCAGGAGAGGAACCATCACCCCTCTCCTGAGAGAAAGACATGGAAGAAAACAATAACACCTCCAGGTCATCTGAATCAGGGCACCATCATCCCCCTTCTGAGAGACTGCTGAAATGGGTACTTGTGACCCAATGTCAGAAGCAGCAGCTGTGGGAGTCTGAAGACTCTGTGGCCTCTCCTCCTCCTCCCCTTTTCCACAACTGGACCTACATTCGGATGGTACAATGGAAAGAAACTATCACCCACATATACTACAAACTCAACTGTAGTGTGACAGTGCACAGATGTGAATATATATACACACCCCACTGCCTGAAGAGGTGCTCTCTCCTTCTGTGATGCTCAGCTATGTTCAGCCAATGCTCTTCAGCAGTTGCAAAACAAAGCACATACTGTTAGATGTACATGTACAATACCATACATAGTATAAAATAGTGAAAGTGCTCAAAAATATAATGTTTACAGTACATCTCTGCATCTTACTCTCTCTCATAAAACTCTGTACCCCATTTTTGCAGCAGGTCAGGAAGGTGCCATTGGATGCCATTATAACAAAGTTGGCACTACTCCCCACTATAGGAAATGTCAGTGATGTGACTCAGTACATAGCCAATTTGTACCAGGCGTCCACATTTTTCAGAGGGATATCATGATGACCACCAAAGACTCCTTGAAGTCCCTGAAGAGGAAGAACTGGATAATCCTGCTTTCCTTGGCACACCATTCACACTTGCAGAGACAGCTAAGATCCTTGCATACAGATGTACATTTCTGCAACATAGCTTTGCACCATAGTGGACATACATTTTGCTTATATACTAACCGCTACAAAGAATTCAATGTGTGGTCTATTGCTTAATACGGAGGACGTAACACTTTTATATCCCTGCTTGTTAGAGTTCTAAAGATATATTTAAAAGCTGAATAAAATTTTCTTATGATTGCACCAATGTTACCTTGAATGTAAAGTATTTATCAATTAATAACTCAAAATGCCTTATGCTTGATACTTCTTCCAATATGTGATTTCTCAATGGATAACGGTAATTAGGATTATTATTACCAGAATGCACCACTTATGATGTATTTGCATTATACTCCATGTTGTTGTTTTTTGCCCATGTCTGTTCAATATACAAACAAGATTGGAGTCTATGCTGATACTCTGTATTTGACGCTATTAAGCCTTCCAATGTCTCTCTCTCCATATATATATATATATATATATATATATATATATATATATATATATATACAGGGCCGGTGCTAGTATTTTGGGGGCCCCCAGCAAGATTCAAGTTGGGGGCCCTACCCAGGAGAATATAAAAAGTGTGACCATAGTGTCATCACGCCTCCTTCCCTATCAAGCTCATGCAGCACCATTTAACAATCACTGTGTAATGTTATTACATTCAGACCATTAAAAAGACTTGAAATGTCAAGGTACACACTGGCTGGCATTTAGTACCAATGTTACATTATGACAAGCCCCTGTACCACAGTAAGGTAGCCACTCACAATGGTACACACACACACACACACTGATCTCGCGGGACTGCATAGTGGTGCAGCAGTTAACTTTGCCCCCCCCCCCAGCAAGAGGTTCTCTGGTTTGCTTCTCAGCTGGGTTGCCTTCTGTGTGGAGTCTGCATGTCCTCCCTGTGTTCCTGTGGTTTCCTCCCACATTTCAAAACATGCTTCTGCAGCATTTCTCCCTGGGCCTCTGCTAAAAATAGGCTCTGTCCTAGTCAGACTTTCCCAGTCAACAAATGTTAAATAAATAAAATTTAGTATTTATTTTATTTTATTATTTATTTTACATTTGTTGACCGGGCTAGTCTAGCTGGAGACAATTCCATTTTCAGTAGAGGCCCGGGGAGAAAAGCTCCACAGAGTGAGATACATTCAGAGATGAAAAAATTTACATACAAAAAAATTGTCATACAAAAATGTAATAGCAGTACTCATTATAATGAAAATCTAAGAGTTAGTAATAACATTAAAAATAAAAGATAACACTCATATATAAATAAAACTACTACAAGAGTTAGTTACTAAAAACACTCAATACAGTTGAATTCTCAATTAACAAGTTGAAAAAATACTGATTGGATTAACATAGAAAGGAGTGAGGTAAGGAGAATAAAGTGAGAGGAGAGTAAGGGAAAAGGTGGGAATAGAAAGTGGTGAAAATAAAAGAGGAAGCACTGCAGAATAGCAGGTAGAGAAGTAAAGGGAAGAGAAAAGAAAGACAAAAAGTATGCAGAATAGAAAGGAGAAGAGAGATGGTTTTATTTAGGTAGTAATAGTGATAGACTAATCAGGTTTATTACAGGAGCAAAGCCAGTGATTTTGGAAATGCACTTTAATGTTCTGTTTGTAAAGAGGCAATGAAGTTATCTTTGTTATGCTAGTGGGTAACAAATTCCATTTTGTCCCAATAGCATTGGTAAATAGAGAATTAGTACCAATAAATTATGACAAGCCACTGTACCACAGCAAGGTAGCCACACACAGAGTTTCACACACTGACTGGCATTTAATACTAATGTTACATAACGACAAGCCCCTGTACCACAGCAAGGTAGCCACTCACAAATACCCACACACACACTGACTGGCATTTAGAAGTAATGTTACATTATGGCAAACCTCTGTAAAGCATCAAGGTAGCCAGTCCCGCAGAAGTACACAAAGACACCCACACAGACTCCCTCACACAGGACAGAGACACAAGGCAGACAGTTACACAGACTCGCAGACAGGACATAGACACCCACACATGATGGACAGCACTACAGTAAGACTGAACATTAAGAATTTAAAATACTGGGCTTATGAACTAATAATGATGCTGGAATAAGATTTTGCAGTAGCATACGTTGTGTGACCCCACATTTAGTTGTAAACGCTGCCGGTGTACACAATACTAGTATAACAGGGTTTGCATTAGTATACATTAAAACAACAGCTGTACATTCTGCAACATTCTCACAGCCACGAACTCCCCTCCCAACCTCTCAGCACAATAATTCTGGACAGAGCAAAAAAATTATCATAGAACAAAGGTGTAGCATCAGGCATAGTTGTAAACATTGCCAGTATATACAAAACATAGTAGCAGAACAGGGTTTGCATTGGTATAAATTAAAACATCATATATTCTGCAGCATTCTCACAGCCACTATCCCCCCACTACCAATATTTCAGCACAACTGTACACAAAAAAAATGCAATATTGAATATTATTATGCAAGACTAGATAAAAAAACTACATCAAATCTGGACATTAATTACAAACAAGCCTTCCTTCCTCAGCCTCTTAGCAGAAAAATTCTGGACAAAGATAAAATAAAACTGTTACAACCACAGCCCCTCACTCCCCCCCCACAACACACACACAAATCATCTTAGTGTAACAACTCTGCAGAAAAAAAGTTATACAATCCTCTCCCTAGGTTTTCTCGCCCCCCCCCCCAGCAAAAAATAAAGTTAAAAATAAACCCAGCAACTTACCTTTTCTGCAGCTGATAGAAAATCCTTTAAAACTAAATGCGTTATCCCTTGAAACACTCTAAACCGTGTACTCCATCATCTGGTCCTTCTTCCCAGTCTGCTAACACATGCCCAAGCTTATCTTTTCAGATGTCCTTCCTTCTACATCTGCCTACTGTGAATATCCATAAATTATAATGCATGCTAAAAGGGATGCTAGAATGGCTTGTGTTCCCCTACATCTGCCTACTCTTAATATCAATAGATTATAATGCATGTTAAAAGGGCTAATAGAATGGCTTGTGTTCCCAAAATGCAATCTATTCAAACTAGAAACAAAGTTCATAGCAACTTTCCTCATGTTTTCAGGTATGAGACTGTGAATCACGATTGTTCACTTAGGGATGGAGTGCTGAAGATTTGTGAAGATGAACGTGGTTTCCTTCATCATGATAAGAACATGGAGGATGATACTGTTAAGAGTGGACAGTAGGGAAAGATGAGAGTTCATCAACATGATCCATTCCAGACAAACGCATGAGTGATTACCTAACACATTTATATCTCATACTTGCTCATATGAAGTAAGGAGGAGAGACAGATTTATATGCAAAAAAAAAAACATTGCCACATATGATAGGTTGTTTGCCCTAGTTAACTGAACTGTGATTTGCTGCCACCTTCAACTTCATACACTGTGAATTCTCCCTAAAGATGAGAAATCCGTGTGATATATTTAGTAGCAAGATTTTTTGGGGTGGGTGGTAGAGTTTGGCAGCTGCAAGCTCAGTATGGCTTATAAGAAAAACAAATATTTAACTAAAGGTGCATAGCATGTTACAGGCATTTTGGTAATAGATATTGCATTCACTGATAGGCACAACATAACTCATAAAAATATGAATAACATTTAATATGTCTTGTGCACAAATAGAACCCTATGAAACATTCAGAGTCTGCATTAAATATATACTATTCCCAATAATAGTGTGTTTGTGCATATACTTAGAAATAATCCATGTAATACAGTCTTTCTCAGCTATGAAATTGTTTTCAGTTTCTGATTCATTTCACTGCTATTGCAATTATGTATATTTAATAAGACAACATATATTTTTCTGCATCAACATGTAATTTCTAGTGCTACCTCATGAGAATGGCAGTACATGGCCCAAAACCATAAAATAAAAAGAATGATTCCCAAGGTTAGCATGCATAACAGAATGGATGGCACATGCAGTGGATATTACCTTGCTCTATGTATATTCTCAAATATGTCCTAAATTCTCATTTTTCTTCTTCAGGAAAAATACTTCACATCAGCAGGTGTCACATATATATATGAGAAATGTGCTGCTGCATCTAAAAAGAAAGGGAAACAGCGGACATTTAAAAGTCTGTTTGTATTAGACTTGCTACAGCCAATCAGGTCCCTTGCTTCACTGAAGCAGACCTGATTGAGAGCAGCTAACAAGTAAAGCAAGGGACCTGATTAGCTGCAGCCATCAAGGAAGCAAGTTCTTTCAGGGAAAAAAAGGCGGAATTGCGCGACGGCACAGCCGAATGAACGAGACAAGCAAGGAGTGGAAGCGATGTTGAAACCCGTGGCTGCTTCATATAGGGGCCCTCGTATGTGGGGAGAAAACTGGGGGCTCCCCGCAGCCGCGGGTTTGGCAGGTGCCTAACACTGGCTATGTATGTATATATATATATATATATATATATATATATATATATATATATATATATATATATATATATATATATAAGTATATATATATATATATATATATATATATATATATATATATATATATATATATGAAACACACACAAACATATATATATATATATATATATATATATATATATATATATATATATATTTATATATATATATATATATATATATGTATATATATATATATATATATATATATATATATATATATATATATATATATATATATAGAAACACACACATATATATATATATATATATATATATATATATATATATATATATATATATACATGCAGGTATATATGTTCATAAGTTCGATTAGTGCTCAGGCTTATTGACTGACAAGTAACACTGATTCTTTACTACAGGAGCATATATTCTACCAGCTGCTCAAACACTGTTTTTTTAAGATTTGACTGTTGACTGGTACATTATTCCAAAGCAATCCATTTTACCAGAAATAAATGAGTATCTTAATTTAATTTTATATAACTGTGTACGAACTTTTATGTTATTATGAAATTTCATGTCTAAATGTTTTGTTACTTTTATAGATTTCCGTAATAAATACAATTGTAATGCAGAGTCATGAAATGTATTGTAGGCAAGTATCAATTTTCCATATATTTGGTTCTACTTCAAATTAACGAAACCCCCCTTAACTGAAAATGAAATCACAGAGGTGAGATTGCCAAAACCGTATTTTAATGAATGACTAGATTGCCAAAACTTTACCCAGGGTAAGTATCCAGCCATCCAACATGGGGAAATTTGCCCTTTTCCCAACTGTATTACGGTCTCGGAGTTGGTATATTTAGTTGGGGGGGCATAGCCCCCCCCCACCTGCATGGATTGGAGGTAGCATGGTGTGTTTCTTTTTAAATGTTGGACGACTAGATACTTACCCTGAAAAAAAGGTTCGGCAACATGGTCATTTGTTAAAATCAGGTTTCGGCAATTTCATCTCAGCAATTTCGTCTTTGAGTAAATGGATTTTCATTAATTTGGAGAAGACCCATATATATGTATATATATATATATATATATATATATATATATATATATATATAGATTAAATATTTAAGTCTTTGCATCTACCATTATAGTCAAAGTCTTTAAGTGAAATAATTCTTAGTAAACTTCCTTTGCACACCTTCCAGTAGTTGTAGTTGATACTGAGCATTTATACAGATCATATTATTGTATTCAATAATTGGTCTGATATAGGTTTTATATAACATGGTAACACAGCCTTCATCTCTGTTTGAAAGGTTTCTCAACAGGTAACCCATCTGTTTTATAGGTTTAGTGTTGACAAAGTTAGCATGAGAATTAAAGCAGAAATCAAATTAAATCACAATGCCTAAATCTTCACATTGATCTCCTTCTATAAGAGGAAAACACGTTTTTTTTACTATTATACATACACACACACACACACACACACACACACACACACACACACACACACACACACACTCTGAGAGTCATACTGAACCACTTATCAAAAGAAGCCCAAAAAAGCAATGAAAAACATGCTTTTGTGCAATACAATACCACACAGATCATGACTCAAGGGGTACATGAAAATCAGATTAATTTCTGAGTCTTTGTTTCTGTACCTAAATAGTAGTGTATGCACAAAAGGTTTGGCCACTATCTCGTGACTATGACCTTTCAGGTTATGTCCCACTCTTTTCTTTGTGATGCAAAAAAGGGAGCTTTATAAGTTTGACTACAGATATTGGCAAAATATTTCACTGCAATTAGACAAAAAATGCTGAAGCTTATGTCTTGTGTCTGTTCCTGTCCTTCCTGTGGTTATCATCACTGACAATGTGCATTACACTTTTCTAACTGAGAGAATAAGAACAACATGCCACTAGCAAGTAAAGGTAGTAAAATACAAACAAATGTAACCAGCTAAATGCAGTTCAAACACAATAAACTTTAATAAATGCAAATAAAAACAAAAATATATATATAAAATAGTAAGCGCTTTCACACTAAAACAGTGCTTCCTCAGACCAGCAGTAAAACAAGAGCAAGTAAAAAAATATATATATATATATATATATATATATATATATATATATATATATATATATATATATATATATATATACTCACACACACACACACACACACACACACACACACACACACACACACACACAGATGGAGCACTCAATGAATCAGTGGTCTTGATTTCAATTTAGCCCTTAAAGGAACATTTGCATAATGTCCAGGGTATCTGTGGGTTTGCAATCTCAGTATCAAGTCTGTTTCCAAATATTCAGTCCATGTTTTGATGTCACCACCTCTCTTACTCTCTTCACAAAGCTGTAAAACAAGAAACTGAAAACTATGATTTATATCAGTAACTCTGACATGTTTGGAAAGAGCACTTCTCACATCACCCTTCCTGATGTCATTAATATGTCCCTTATCCGATCCCCTAAAGATCTGTTGGTCTTGCCTATATAAAAACACAAACAAGTTTTACATGCAGCAAGATAGACCAACTTACAGTCAGCATGAAAATCAAACCAGTATTCTTTTTTGGTGACCAGATGGGCAAAAAGTTTGGTTGTTACAATATATCTACACATAGCATGATCTGCACATAAAGGTACCTCGTTTTTCGGTCCTAGGTTTCAGAATCTCATAAAAATCATAACATAATCTTCTCTGTATTGACTGAGTATTCCTGTAACAGAAACTCAGACTACTGCCTAAGAGAGTCACACACTTCTGATCTGCCATCAAAATAGGCTAATTTCTTTCAACTACATCTCAAATTAAATGTACATTTTTAGTGTAAGTCAAAGTCATTCTAATTTATTTCTGTTGTTCCTTTCTAGTTGAAAAAGCACAAGTCTCAAAAAAAAGGTTTTGCTGTATCACCTCTGTGAGACAGGACCTTAGCAATCACATTGTCTATCTCAACCACATTATATCCTCTATTAACAAAATCCCTCTTCATTTCACTAAAGGTTTTCTTCATATTTTCATCTTTACCATTAAGCCTTGAAGTCCTGTAGAACTGAATTTTAAGCACATTCCTGTGCACATGTTTCAGATGCATGCTCTCCTTATCTAATAAACTGTTCTTCTTAACGGATTTCCTGTATAATCCGGTACATAAATTACTATCTGCATTGGTAATACATACATCAAGAAACTCTACCTTGTCAATGGAAGAAGTTACAGTAAATGTCAAAAAAGCTGTGGTACTGTGCAAGTATTGTACCACCACAGATACCCTGGAGTTAATGAGAATATTCCTTTAAGGGCTAAATTGAAATCAAGACCACTGATTCATTGAGTGTTCCAGCTGTGTGCGTGTGTGTGTGTGTGTGTATATATATATATATATATATATATATATATATATATATATATATTCTTGCTTTTTCATATGTTCATAGATTAGTACTAGGCTAACTGCCCTTGTGGGCCATTTTAAGCCTAGCCAATTAAGCCATGTGAGAATCAAAACCTGTGCCTTGTGTTTGCAAGGCAAATATCTTAACCATTATGCCAAGCTCCCACTTTTTACTTGCTCTTGTTTTACTGCTGGTCTGAGGAAGCACTATTTTAGTCTGAAAGTGCTTACCATTTTATATATACATTTTTGTTTTTATTTATATTTATTAAAGTTCAGTGTGTTTGAACTATGTTTAGCTGGTTACATTTGTTTGTATTTTTCTGGTTTTGTTATAGTAACAAGCTTTTATCCACCTAACAGTTCCTACTTTAAACTCTGAAAGGTAGTAAAATAAGTACATACCCAAAATCAGATTAACTATATTGGTTTCATTGAGTAAGGGATTGTTTGTTCATTTCTCTGGTAACAAAGACAGTATACATCACTATTTTCAGATGTTCAAAACAGAGTTACCAAAGTACTTTGTTAACACTGAGCAAACTCAGTCCAATACAAGACTACCACTGTATTACTAGAAAGTATTATCAACAGTGTCATTTCCTTGGCTTGAATATAAATCCATTCATTATGCTTTGGTTACGTGCCACTGATTTTATGTACCAAAAATAACATTAAAATTGATCTCAGCAGTACTAACAGAATGCATCTTGAGCTAGCAGTTTTAATACATAGGCTATACATCCAGATATCTGTTTTTGTGTTATTGATGTTTTGTGTTGAGAAGTTTGATATTCTCTTTCTTGTAGTTTGCTATATACTTTTAAAACACCTTTATTGAATGATCACTTGTGACATAGGCAAACTGACATTTATACAAAAGAAAGCAAACCATACTAGCATGTTGACAGTTACAGACATTATACATCACATATATTCTTCTGTACAATAGAATCAATCAAACATTACATAAATGAGCCAGTTTCTGCTTTCACTTAAACCTCATTCTTCCTCCAAAATATTTTCTGATTGCATTGTTCCCACAATTTCCATTGTAATCTGTTCCTACCATTTTCTAAAGACACCACTTCTAGTTCTTTCATCTCTGTTAATATTCAATACTTCAAGAAGAGTTGGTTTAAACTTTGATTTCCATTTTCTAGTAATTGCTTTTTTTAACCACCAGAATTAAACTTAACAGGGCCTTACTATGTCTAGGATATTCAAATTCTGTATCCCAGGTTAAAAAAAAATTGTTTCCTTAGTTACACCCATTTGTTTGCCCAGTATTTCCGACAGAGTACTCTGCATGGATTTTTTAGTCTGTCAACTCATTATACTCCCAAAACACATATTCCTAGTTACCTCTTTCTTCCTCATCACACCTCCAATGTTTTCCATCCACCTGAGGAAAGATTATTTGGAGTCTGCTTGGGGTATATATATATATATATATATATATATATATATATATATATATATATATACACTTCCAAGCAAAAATCCTACATTTTCTAGACTTACTTGCATACTTGAAAGTCATACATATGTCCACACATTGTTTCTTTGTGAATTGCTTTTCCAGTCTCTCTTCCCAAACTTTTCCTAACCTCCTCTGATTGATTCCTATAATTACTGTACAATATTTTATATGCTCTAATAAGTATCCCCTTTTCAACAGCAGCTTCTGTTCTATATTCAACTAAAAACTCTACAGTGCAGGTCTTTCACTTAAGATTCCCCTATCCCTTTCTGTTAAGCTATATAATGATATCAATCCCTGATAGGGAAGGCAGTCTCTAGCCTGCAGTCAAAATGTCTTCTTGGCATCTTACCATCCTATTACCTTTCCCTGTCTACTTATTTATTCCCAATACCTTGTTTCCTTTGTCAGTTTCCTCCAGTAAATTCCAACCCCCTCTTGCTAATTCTCTGTACCCCTATTTGCAGTCATCCCAATCATCAAAAAATCTTCTTTCCATTGTTGTATTGGCTTAGTTCGTAGATCACTTTCTGCTACTTTATGTATATAATAATCAGTTGACTGCTATTATCCTCCCTAAGGATCTGCATCCAAAATCCCACTGTCTCCTTATTTCATGAAATTCCCCTGCTTCATTATCATCTCTTTCCACTTTGAATTGTAACTATTTGTTTGTGTTATGCATAAGAGCCATAACTGTCTAGCTCTCAAATATCCATTCAAATCAGTTAATCCTAAACCATTTTGTTTTAATTGAAGGACCTACTTATACCATTTGACTATTTCACTCTCCCCCTAAAATCCTTCAACTCTTTATTAATTACTATCCACAACTTCTCCTCTAGTTGATAAAAAATATGCCTGACCTCTTTATAAAAACTAAAATGACTAAAACCATTTTTGCTGACTCCATCTTGCTATCCACATATCCATTGACAAGAGCTTCCAGTTTCTTAGTTTTTGCATTATGTTTTGTTTAGTCTCTTCTCACATATCCTTAGCTGATGTAACATAATCCTTTTTAACCCATTCTCCTAAATACTTAATTTTCTCATCTCTCCATAAATATGGGTACTAATGAACTAATTCATGTGTGGGTAGATAGTTTAAAGCTATAGTCCTTGTTATATCCTAAAAAAACTGAAATTGTCTCAGAATGTTCCAGAATACTGAGATGTGCTTTTCTGGTTTAATGTACAAAATAATACTGTCTGCAAATAAAACCAACTTTTCTTGACTACGATACCAATTACCTCCTTGACTTTCTGAGTCACTTATTTTCTTTGCCAGCTGTTCTAAATATAACTCAAAAATAAAGGGAAAAGAGGACACCCCTGCCTGGTTCCTCTCGTCAGACAAAACTTATCAGAGAAGAACCCTCCCACTTTAACTTCTGACACCGTTCCCTCATATATCTTCCTAAGTAACATTATTACTGTATCAGGGAATGCAAATGCTTCCATTGTCCTACTCATAAAATCCCAGCATACTCTATCAAATGCTTTCTCTGCATCACGTCCCACCAACAACAGCAGTATTTTCTTGTATTCTGCTTCCCTCTGGATCATCATTGTTCTGTTAATGTTGTCAAATGTTTACCTTCCTTCCACAAAACCACACTGATCCATATCTATCAATATTGGTAACATTAGCTATTGTAGACATAAACACTTTATAATCATGATTTAATGAAATGGACCTATATGAAGCTGGGTCTGATGGGTCTTTACTGCCTTTAGGTATTATAGCCACCACAGCTTTTTCCAGGATGCTGGTGCTTCCTCTCTTTTTAATATACTGCTAAATAAAACCTTCCAGATCTTTATCAATTTCTTCCATCCCAACTTACACACTTCCATCAGAATACCATCTATTCCTGGAGACTTTCCTGTAGATTAGTTATACATTACCATTTTTATCTCATCTCCTCGTAGCTTAACTGCTAATTGTTGACCCTCGTGTACCCCTAACCTTATTACATTTTAAGTCTTCCATAAATATTTCAATTTCTGCTTTTTCTTGATTTCTACCTTTCTATGCTTTATACAAATTTTCATAAAATTTCTGAAATATCCCAAATACATCTACATGATCTCTGGTTATTTTTCTTGTTAAAGGCTATGAATGTTTGGCAACAACACTTTGTACATTTTGTTGCCTAAGTCACTGTGCTAAAGTTTTTGTAAAGTTATTATCAAAAAAGAGTTGCTTAACAGCAATCTTTCTAAACTCATGCATATTATCCAGGTGCTCCCTTATTTTTTCTTTAGCATCTCTACTTGTTCTGTGAGATTCCCCTTTTTCCCAACACTTTTAGTTTTGTCAGACCCTCTAAATAATTCTTATTTCTTAACCATATCTCTATTTCTTTTATTTCTACCTTATTTTTTAAACTCCCCTTTTATTTTATCCCAATCACGAGCTATAACTTATGAATAATTTCCACTACCCATTCCTTAAATTCCTCTCTTTTTAACAGGTAGGTGGGAAGTGCCAGTGTCTCAGTTTTACTACATTACCCTGCATTTTTATTTTAATTATTATTGATGCACAATCCAAAATAGTTATCAGATGTGTGTCAAAATGCTTAATTAAATGTGCACATGTTCCAGTGAAATATAATTTTTTATCTAGTCTAGCCCACATATTGTACCTTGGGGAATAACTGGTAAATTCTCTCCGAGTTCCTCTACTGAATTCACATGTTCTTGTAGAGTGAAAAATTAAATAAAATCTATGTTTCTGTAGAAGGGCCTGAGTATGTGATTAAGAGCATGTACAAAG
Source organism: Protopterus annectens (assembly GCF_019279795.1). Lineage (NCBI taxonomy): Eukaryota > Metazoa > Chordata > Ceratodontiformes > Protopteridae > Protopterus > Protopterus annectens. The sequence continues at coordinate 1,512,704,353 of NC_056732.1, read as the reverse complement.
GGAAGACAAAAAACTGGACATTTGTAAAAAGCTGAATGTGCTGTGCCCTTTTAGGGGTAATCTTATGTCTCAGAAGTATTAACCTTATTTGTGCATAGAGTTACACAAGAAGTAATGATACGCATTTTTTTAAACTAAACTGCTGACAGTTGGAATTTAACTGATAAACTTGTTTTGAGGATGTTAGATTTTGTTTGCCTGAGACCCTTAGCAAAAGGGGAACTGGTATGTGCTAGTTTGAAGATATGTACAAAGCTAACTGGCCAGTTGTCCAAATCTGCCTAGCCTAGTAACAAGATCTTATTGTATGGAAGCTATATGTTTTGAAACTTGTTCAAAGTCTATTGGTCAGTATTACATTCCTTTGTCTAACTGCTGACCATGTAAAGGTATATAAGCTAGTGATTTTTATACTTCAGGTTAACTCTGTTCCCGAAACTCTATCTCCCACATGCATGTGCGAAATAAAGATTTTTGGACTGCTGCAAAGAGACTGGACTCAGTTATTTTCAATCTTAACAGTTGGTGCCGTCACTCGGACTTTAGGACTCTGGGAGCTGTGGCCACAGAAAAATGGATAATTAGCTGTATTTTTGCCTGTGGAACTAGTTCAAAATTGTACATTTTATTTTGTTCCTCTCTTGGCAGAATTTGTAGTTGACAATGTAATAAGGTAAGTGCTGAATTATTTTGTTCTTACAAAATTAATTTATGCATGACTGAGTTTATCTGTGTAGAGTAATAGTGGGTATATCAGGCTACTTATTTTCCTATGTGAGTGGATTTTTTTTTTACATTTTTCGATAGTAGCCGAGACTTCCTGGCAAACTCGCACAAATGAGTGCGAGTGTAGGATGTTTTGTTAAAGAGCCTGAAAAACATACTCCTACAGGACAAATCTTTAAAGTATTTGTCTGAAAGTTGTATGTATGTTCGTTTGTAGGAAAAATTGATGAAAAATGATGGTAAATTAAAGTTTCCAAAAAAAGGTAGTTTTGACAAAAACATATTAAACAACTTGCATAAAAGACTTGCAGAAAAGGGTAGGAAAATCCCTTTGGGATGCTGGTCAGCCTGTAATTCCTGGATGCAGGAATCTAAAGAGAAAGACAGAGAGTCAGTTGTTAGGAGTCTAAAATATAATATGGAAAAGCTAAACACCCAACTGCAATCAGCCACTAGAGTAGTTAGTGAACTCCAACAGTAAACTAACTCTGCTGCCCTTTACCCACTACGAGAATTGCAAAAATGAAAGGTCACTCAAATCGGCAAAGAGGAATCGTCTGACGATGATTTTCAGTTTCCTCCACCACCACTAGTACATTTCCCGCCATCTCCTTTGGCACCTCCCATAGGCCAGTTCCAGCACCCTCCTCCTTACTCACCAGATACGACATCCCACACCTGCTTGTTTCCTCGAAAAAACAAAAACGTAAAGAAAAGCATAAATTATTTATTTATTTATTTATTTATTTTACATTTGTTGACTGGGCTAGTCTAGCTGGATATATGTCCATTTTCAGTAGAGGCCCGGGGAGAAAAGCTTCAAACACGAATAATGACAAAGTTAACAATGTATAGAACCAGTAAGAATCACAATACAGATGTAGTATTGGTCTAGTGAACAGTAGTAATAATAAATATGTATATTAAATAATTTTAGTAAAAATTAAACTAAACAATTCTACAAAAATTAAACTAAACAATTCTACAAATCACACTAGAAGGTATGAGCAAGTCTTAGATAAGGGAAATAATATATATGTTATTCTCATATTACAGAGTAGGAGTTGTAAGTAGATTTGGAGGCAAAGGTTACAGGAGTAGGGATAGGGTTAAGAATAGAAAGTGAAAAAAAGATGTCAATATGGGTTAGTACATGGACAAAGCCAGTGAGTTTTCAGATGTTCTTTAAGATGATTTTTAAAAAGAGAAGTAGAAGTTAAATTTCAGCTCACATCCTCTATGCAACTCCCGCCTCTGCTCCTAGTAGATCACAAGACCCTTATATTAGCCCTGTTACATGGGGAAACAACTTGAGACAGTGGGATCATATTCCTCAGCATATAATTTATTTGCCTAGAAATCAGAGGGTACATCAGATGTCCCTAGTATTGGGCAAGAAAGAAAAATATTATGGGCCAGACTTGTCTAACCCAGATGAAATGTCCCCTTCCTCTCATTCATCCTCAGAAGACAGCGATACTGAAGATAACATCCCTGGGTGCCCCTTATGTCCATTATGCCAGGTCCCAAACTCAGGCTTTGGGACTGTGAAAGGTGCTAACCAAACCATGCAAGTGGTTAGGGTGTGGCCAGCTGTAGATTTTTAAGCAATAGTGCAGTCATTACCTCCTATTAGACAAAATCCTGCAAGGTTTGCCAAAGTTTTAGCTGGCCACATTAAATTGCAAAACCCAACCGCTGAAGAAATCAGAGCAGTATTCGAATATGCTCTACCCCACAACCTCCTGAAGCATGTCTGGGAACATGCAGGAGTACCGCCTCAAATACCATAGCATACCGACCAAGATTTTTCAGATATATGGGAAAAAATATTACAAGCCATTACGGTCGTCTTCCCACCAGTACCAAACTGGTCTAAAATTAAGGCTGTCAGGCAGAGGGAGGGGAACACTACTAATGCATACTTAAAGTGCAAGACCGATGCCTTTAAAGCCTACTCAGGCTACTCTGAGGTAACGGATGACCACGCAGCTAGTGGGCTATCGGCTACATTCATGGAAGCACTACTGCCCTCCATATGGGACCAACTAAAAAAGGCCTGCTTAAACTGGCCTAGTTTGGGCTTACATGAATTGGTGTCCCAGGTGCAGTACTTAGCCATCCTCATAGATAGGGAAAAGCGAGAGCAAAAGGAACAACAAGAGCAGGCACACTTACAAGTATTAACCTCTTTCAAGCAGCAACAGCAGCAGACACGCCCCAATCAACATCCACAAAATAACAGGGAAAAAAAGATATAATAACCAACCCAGGTTTATGGCCCCACAGCAGCAAAGGTTTCAAGGAAACCAAGGTTTTCAGCAGCAAAACCCAAATCCATGTTTTAACTGTGGTCAGACAGGACACTGGAGAAATAATTGTCCTTACTTGCAGCCTGTGCCTCAGCCTTGGCAATAGCCATCTGCACAAAATTCACAGAACTGGCAGCTGACCACCACTCAACAGAGTGAATCCTAGTCTACTATGCAGGCTACGGCCCCCTCTTTCCAGCCATTACAACCTCCAGTAATTACTACGCAGTGGCAAGCACCTACTTGGCAGACTAGCCAAATAGATAACCTAGAACAGGAATCACAGCTATTACCTCTGCTTCCAGTGTGACAGTCTGGACCATATGTCCAGTTACAAGTGCAGAATTCTTCTATTCTTTTTCTAATAGACACTGGTGCTACATGATCTATGATTACTGCCTCTTCAGCTAATTCTTTACCCCTCTCTACTAATTCAGTGGCAGGAATTAGAGTGTCAGGCATGCAAACTGATTACCCTGTTACTGAACCAGTAAATGTAAATCTCGGTCCGTTATCAGCTGAACATGCCTTCCTGGTAGGGACCTCAGCACCTTTAAACCTGTTAGCAAGGGATTTATTGTGCAAATTTAACTGTACTATTTACTGTACTCTGCAGGGTGTTTTCTTAAATGTTCCTGATAGTCACTTCTTGGCAAGTATCCCTTCACCACATAAAGATTTTATTTTTTTCCTCCTTGACTCTAACCAACCTACCGCCACTGCAGAGGATTGGGATCTATTAAGTCAGTTACCTACCTCCTTTTGGACTGCTCATGATAATAATGTAGGCTGCATAGCAGACGCAGAACCTGTTCAAATCACTCTAAAACCAAATGAAAAACTACCAAGAGTGAATCAGTATTCATTATCAGCTGAGGCTGAAAAGGGCATACAGCCTGTAATCCAAACTCTCTTACAGCAAGGCATAATAGTGGCTGCTACCAATCCCTGCAACACTCCAATATTACCTGTAAAAAAAAACAGAAAATAAAACCTATAGGTTTGTGCAAGACTTTTGAGTACTAAACTCTGTAGAAATACCAGCATTTCCAGTCATTCCAAATCTGGCTACTATTCTAAGCTCCATACCACCCACAGCTACCACTTTCTCTGTCATAGATATTTCTTCTACTTTCTTTTCTATCCCACTACATTCTGATAGTCAATACCTTTTCGCATTCACTTACCAGGGTCAACAGTACTTCTGGATAAAACTGCCACAAGGCTATGTAGAGTCCCCCACTCTTTTCTCACGAGAAATGAAATGTCAGTTAAACAAGGTAACTTTCCTATGTCATTCTACTCTAATACAGTATGTAGATGACTTACTGCTTACCTCTCCTTCATTTGTCGTGTGTAAAACTGACACCCTTATCTTGCTCCAGCACTTGGCTAAATTAGGCTTTAAAGTAAATAAAAAAAAAAAAATTGCAGTTGTGGAAACCCTAGGTCCAGTATCTTGGGCATCTTATTTCTGCTAATTCAAGACAGGTGCTCCCTTCCAGGGTGTCAGTCATTCAGTCGGCTCCTTGGCCTACCACTTTAAAACAACTTCATTCCTTTCTTGGCCTTACTGGTTATTGCAGACAGTGGATTGTAAACTATGCAGAAGTAGTGAAGCCTCTTTTGAAGCTCTTAAAAAAATATATATTTCTGAGCCTCTTCCCTAGAATGATAGTCATGAATGAGCTTTCTGTCAGCTTAAAACACTTCTATCTAACCCTCCAGCTTTAGGATTGCCAGACTATTCTAAGGAATTCTATCTTTTCTGTTGTGAGGGAAATCATGTTGCCCTTGAACTATTGGCACAACAGGTGGGTTTCGTCCAGTTGCCTACTACAGTGCTACACTTGACTCAGTGCAGCCGCTTTGCCTCCTTGTCTACGTGCAGTAGCTGCAGCAGTACATTTCTATGACATGGCCTCATCCTTAACTCTTGGCCACAATATTTTCCTAGCCTTACCACATGCAGTGAAGTCTTTACTCTTAAAATCAAAAACGCAGTTTCTGTCCACTACACGTCTGACTAAGTACAAGTTAGCATTATTAAACAATCCTTCCCTTTGAGTTATCTACTGCCCTCCTCTAAATCCAGCTTCCCTTATACCTACATCTGAGGAGGGGAACCGCATGATTGTCTTTCTGCTGTTAATCTTATGCTCTCTCACCTAGAAATGACCTGCAAGCTGGAAAATCCAGATTTGATCCTCTTTGTGGATGGCCCCTGCCTGCAAAAAGAGGATGGCCAGCTGGTAGCTGCATTTTCTGTCTGCACTTTTGAGAGTGCAGTTGTAACTAAAATTCTGCAAGGACCTGTGTCCGCTCAAGCAACCAAATTGGCTGCATTAACTGAAGCTTGTAAAATAGCTAAAGACAAGACTGTTACTATTTTTACCGTCTTGTGCATGATTTTGAAACATTATAGAAGCAGAGAGGGTATTTAACATCCTCAGGAACTTTAACAAAAAATTCTTATTTTGTACCTGAACTGTTAAATGCCTGCTTTTGCCAAAGCAGATAACGTTGTAAAATGCGTGGCCCATAGATGAGATTCTTCTTTTGAAACCAAAAGAAACAATTTAGCTGACTGGGCAGCAAAACAGGCTGCATTATCATCTCCTGTTTAGGCAATACAGTTGCAGCCATTACAAATTGAAAACGAGTCTAATATTGTTTTATCCGATTGTTTGATTGATGTGTTTTCATTTCAGAATGCCGCTGATGACCGCAAAAAGTTAAGGTAGATTAACGATGGCTGCACTCGGTCGTCGGATAATCTTTGGTGCCACCCCAATGGCCGAGCTGTAACCCCACGAAATTTTCTTTACCATTTGGTTAGGGCATATCATTTGCCAACTCATATAGGAAAAAATGTTTTGATCAAGCAAATTTTGACTGACTGGTATGCACCTTACCTTTATGAGGCAATTCAGCATTAAATTCAGACATGTTCTGTTTGTCTAGCTTTTAATATTTGTAAAACCACTCTGATTTCCCCACAACATATTTCTAAGCCATGGGGACAGTTTTGTACTATACAGTGGGACTTTATAGAGCTCCCACAGTGTGCTAAATTTAGGTATGTACTAGTTGTAGCAAATGTTTTCTCAGGGTGGATTAAAGCCTTCCCCTGTGATAAAAATGATGCCACAACAGTTGCAAAGAAACTGGTAACGGAACTGATTCCCTGTTTTGGGGTCCCCTGTAAAATACAGTTGGACAGAGGGTCCCACTTTACTGCCAAGCTTATTAATGACATTTGTACTACGCTAAATGTTAAATTGTCTTTGCATTGTCTGTACAGGCCACAGGCCTCTGAAATGGTTGAAAGAGCAAATCAGAATATCAAATCAAGTTAGCTAAGATTACACTTGAAACGGATTTAAAATGGACTGAGGCTTTGCCTTTAGTGTTATTTTCTGTTAGATCTGCAGTGAGTGCTATTAGAAAACTGTCTCCTCATGAGATTTTAATGGGCCAAGCCATGAGGTTCCCACCCTCCCCTCCAGAAAACATAAAAACTACCTTAACTGATGACTCTCTGTTGTGTTATTGCCAAACCATTGTTTCTCATTTGCAGTGCTATCACAAGACTGTTGTCTCTTCCTTACAGCCACCTGATCCAAACATCACTGTTTCCATCCAGCCCGGTGACGGATTTACATAATGAAGTTTTGATGTAATCATTCACTACAGCCCTACTGGAAGGGTCCATTCCTGATACTTTTCACAACTGCTACAGCTGTTCATCTGCAAGGGTCTCTAACTTGGATCCACGTATTGCACATACATAAGGTGCTGCCAACAGATGACCATCAGCCACTTTCTTTCACTGAGGACAATATTATCGAGTCAGCTGCCCATTGTACCAGAAGCAAAAAGCCAGCTGACCATGAAGGCAACTGATCAACTACCTCTGGTCGAAACTGCTGTACCCATCCTCTCAGTTTAAACCTTTTGTTTTTTCCAAATTCCGGCAAATCGACAACACAGACTCCTTTTCCTCAGTGACATTGGGTATGTGCCCTTTGTTTTGTTCTTGTATTTTTACTTGTGCTACTGTGGCCATTTCTATTTCCTACTGCGACCATACATATTCACTTGCCCAGTGCCAATGGTGACACTGATATTTCCAAAAGGGCCATTTCCTGGCACCCAGCTTTGAATACCTACAATACCTTACAATTGACTTATGCTGATTCACTTAATGTCTCTAATTGTTGGGTATGTACTGCCATTCCAACTGTTTCTAGGGGATTGATGGTTGCTGCAGCACCATTGAGCATAAATAACACTTGGACACAACTACTAATCGACATCACCTGTATAGAAAAAGTATAAGTTCAGTTGCCAAGAAGAGAAAATGGAACCATGTTCATAGGTTCATAGGTAGGTACTAGACTATCAGCCCGGGGGCCTATACAAGCCCAGCCAAAAAGGTACCCTGGCTTTTTCCACCCAAGAAAATTATTTTCCTGTGTCCCTGTCGAGCAGAGCCACACAGGTGATCCGCGGGGTAAATTTCCTATTTCCCATCCAATCATCAAGATTTTTCTTGAAGAGTGCTAATGAGGAGCTTTGTTTGATATAGATAGGTAGTTTATTCCAGAGTATGGGAAGTCTCTGGGACAGGAATCTATCCCTCCTGCATGTTCTGTTTACTGTGGTAACAAGGTTTAGGTCCCTAGAGCGTGTAGCTCGGAGGGATTGGGATTTCTTTAAGTGGAGCATGTCCAACAGCTCTGGGTTTGACATAGCTTTATGTGTTAGGCAGAGATCACCCCTGAGTAGGCGATATGCGAAGGAGTAAAGCTGGAGTTTTTGAGACGGTCTGCATAGGGCATCTGTTTGAGGCCGGTAATCCTCTTTGTGAGGTATTTCTGGGGCCTTTCCAGTTGTTGTAGATTTCTTGTGAGGTACATACCAAAAGGGGCATTGTACTCTATAATGGGTCTAATGAGTGATGAGTAGAGGGGAACAATAACCTCTTTTCTTCTGGATGAGAAACCTTTTGTGATGAGGTGTGCCACGTCAAAGCATTTCCTGACTACTGTGGCGATGTGATTATCAAAGGAGAGACTACTGTCCACCTGTGTCCCAAGGTCTCTTATCACACTTTCGGTGTTAAGTATACTACCGCCTATGTTCTAGTTCATGGGTACAAAGTTTTTACCAAAGGGGATGACAATGCACTTTTTGGCATTGAGCTTGAGGCCATGGCTTTGACACCAGGCATCTGTCTCAGTGAGGCCCTTTTGTAGGATGCCCACATCATTAGGAGTTTTGATTATGGCTCCTAGTTTGCAGTCATCTGCGTACTTCGTTAACCAAAGACCTTCTGTGTAAGCCTGTACTTCAGAGAAGTAGATTCCAAACAGGAGGGGACCCAGGACTGAACCCTGTAGTACTCTACTTGTCACTGGTCTGAAGTCGGATTTGGAGTCTGCTACTTTCATGGTGTGGGTTCTGTCAGTGAGCCAGTTGGCAACCCATCTTGTGACATAGGGATTTATACCTAGTTTAGTGAGTTTATCTATAATTCCAGAGTGGGGGATGGTGTCAAAAGCCTTGGAGAGATCTAGATAGGCTGTGTGAACCACCTTACCCTTGTCTATGGCTTTGGTGACTGCTTCAAAGAAGTCTATCAGGTTTAGGAGACATAATCTGCCTTTTACAAACCTGAACTGGGTGGGATCCAGAGTTTGGAGATTACCAATGTCTTTGTTTATAAGTTCCATGATGATACGTTCCATGGCCTTGCAGACCAGGCTCGTCAGGCTAATGGGGCGGTAATTCCTGGGGTCCGTGGTGGCTCCCCCCTTGTGGAGTGGGATAACTGTTGCTGTGCACCATTCAGCAGGCACAAAGCCTGAGGTGAGGCTATGATTGAACATGGTACTTAGGTGGGGTGCCAGTTCGTTCTGTAGTTCATGTAGAAAGCAGCCTGGGATGTTGTCTGGTCCCATGGGTGCTGTGTTCTTGGTGTTGGAGAGTGTGCTTTTTACCTGTGCAGCCGTGATTACAGGAACTTTGCATTCTTCCGGTATAGAGATGGGCTCTTTAGGGGGTGAGAGGGGGTAAAGTTAGCACTGAACCTATCTGCCAGGATGTTGGCAATATCAGTTGGGTCTGTATATTTAGTGCCATTATGCTGTAACTCAGAGCAGACCTGAATGTTGCCATTGAGATTCTTGACATAGCTATAGAATGCTTTGTGGTTGTCTTTAGAATCAGTGGCAATTTTGTTTTCATAACTAGCTTTGGAGGATTTTATCAGGGATCACAGCTTCTTACTGAGGCTGACCAGGGAGCTCCTCCACTCATGGGATTTTACTCTCTTTTGCAAGAGTTTCTTCCGTCTGTTGTATAGTTTGTTTATGGCAGGAGACCACCAGATTGGCTTCCTTTTTTTTGGAGGATAGCGTCTTGGTTCTGTTTGGGATAGCATGATCCATGCACTCATGTAAGTGCTTATAAAGTGCAATTGTGTAGGATTCAATAGTCATAACTGTATTGTCCATCTGCATGGGTGTCATGAAGTTCAACACCTGTCTTAAGAAGCATGAAGTTGGCTTTGGTGAAATTCTTTACCATGGTTTCCTTAATGGTGGGGTGGAGGTAGGATGTGGATATCTAGGGTCGGATTGGACCAATGAGGCGTTGACTTCAGGTGTGTTTTCAAAAGAACAGAAACATCAAAGTCGGCTGGAGTTTTTGTAATATAACTGTTATATATCAATGTTACAGTGGCTACTACTGCAATGTGAGTTATGAAGAACTACATACTTACTTGGGCAGTGGGAATGAAAATGACAATGAAACCAAAAATTATAATTACATTCAGTTGTTAGAAGAAACAGAGACAATACATGTAAAATTGTTTCATGGACAAGTGAATGTAGGTGGCCATAATGTTCCTGTAAATATTTCAACAATGACCGAAGATTGTTATTTAATTTGTGGTAAGACAGCCTATAAATGGTTACCTGGAAATTGGTCAGGTAGCTGTTTTCAAGGGTATTTAGTTCCTGCTATTAGGCACACCAATGCCTTACCAGCAGGAAAGATTCAACATGCATGAGAGGTTAAACCTGCCAATAATTTGGTAAGTAAAATTGATGCATCGTGGATCTATCACCATGACTTAATCCATGTGGGCCTAAAAGGCTTAGCCCATATGGATTTGGGTAATGATGTCATTGCTGGAGCAGGTATATTTCCTGTCTTACAGAGCACCCAAAGCAATTTGGAAATTGCATAAGTTATCTAAATTGTTAGAAGTACTGGCAAATGCTACTTTTGAAAGTGTTAGTCTAGTAAATACTGAAATGACTGCAATGAGAACTGTGGCACTGCAAAACAGAATGGCACTTGATTTTGTGCTTTCTTCTAAAGGGGTTGTATGCACACTCATGCACGAGGAGTGCTGTACATTTATTCCAGATAATGAGCACGCAATAGACAGCCATCTTGAAATTATACAAAAGGTTGCTGAATGGCGCATGCTAAGGAAGCTGACAGTTCCTAGTGGGCTTGCCTCACTAACTTGTTTTCTGGATGGGGGGTGGAATATTCAAGTTTTTTATGTTAATTGCAATTATTGCTATAGTATTATTTGCTTTGCTGTTTATATTAAAAGCATTATGTTTAAAGATATTAAGTGCAAAAGCTCCTGTAAAGCTACAGCAAATAATTGTTGATAAGACTGAAAGTTTGCTATGGACTGCACAAAATGCTGATGAAGAGTATGTTGAAATGGATACAAATGCAGATGAGGTAATGAAGGATTTTAGTAAAATGTATGAACAAATGAACTGCAAGAGAATTAAAGGTGTTGCTTACACAGCATCAAATGGGGGATTGTAGAGGGAAAAATTAAATAAAATGTATGTTTCTGTAGAAGGGCCTGAGTATGTGATTAAGAGCATGAGCAAAGGGAAGACAAAGAACTGGACATCTGTAAAAAGCTGAATGTAATGTGTCCTTCTAGAGATAATCTTATGTCTCGGATGTATTAACCTTATTTGTGCATACAGTTACTCAAGAAGTAATGAAAAGCACATTTTTTGTTTCAAACCAAACTGCTGACAGTTGGAATTTAACTGAAAAACTTGTTTTGAGGAGATAAGATTTTCTGTCTGAGACCACAGCAACAGGGGAACTGGTATGTGTTAGTTTGAAGATGTGTACAAAGCTAATGTCCAAATCTGCCTAGCCTAGTAACAAGATCTTATTGTATGTGAAGCTATATGTTTTGAAACTTGTTCAAAGTCTATTGGTCAGTATTGCATTCCTTTGTCTAACTGCTGACCATGCATACTAAAGGTATAAAAGCTAATGATTTTTATACTTTGGGGAGACTCTGCTAGTGAAACTCTGTCTCCCACATGCATGTGTGAAATAAAGATTTTTGGACTGCTGCCAAGAGACTGGACTCAGTTATTTTCAACTTTAACATTCTACACCAAATGTTATTTTTAATTTTTCTGAAGAAATCTACCTTATTTTGTTATATTTTCCCTTCTAGGCCCCATAATCTCACTGTTGCATATCTAACTGCAGTTTTCACCTATAAGTAATATTCACTGCTGAAAGATGATTATTTCTCCCAAAATTGTCTTAAGCTTCATAGCAGCAGTTTTAGATGGAATATAAATGCATGCCAGTGCAATCATCTTTACTTCCCAGTAGTCCCTTACTACCACAAATGTACCATTGTTATCTTTTTTCCTCTTCTGTCACTAATGGAGCTCCTCTAGCCATACCTTTCAACCTTTTAGAGCAAGAAATCTGGACAATGCCATAAATAAAAATAGGATACAGGCTCAAAAATTGGGACAGTTTTTCAAATATTTCTCTTACAAACTTAGAAAGTTGCTAGAATAACAGGTTTTGCATTAGCATGGCTTTTCTGAAGGATATGAAGTCTGAAACTCAAATATTTGTCATTATTTTCTAACTTCGGTCTTTAATGATGTGCCACTAATTTGCCAGAAAACCACAATTTAAGAAAAACAGTCCAAAAATATGAGGCAAAAATCTGGACACTCTGAGAAAAAGTCTACATTTTAGAGATAGGCCTCTAGCAATTAATATAAGTACTCCCCTTTTCCTTTGTCCCTGATATTCTGCTAACTATCCATTCTAAAATCCTTTCTTTACCAAATTCACATGCTCATTTCTTTCCAAATGTGTCTCCTGTGGTATTGCTATTTTCCCTTTGCATTTTTTTATTTAATTCAGTGCTTTTTGCACTTTCACATTCCATGCTAATTTGGAAAGTGTCACCATTATGATAAAACATTATTATTCCCAACTATTATATATGACAGCGTTTTTAGATGTCTGTTTCTAGCTTTTATGATACATAAACTCACTTATGTTTGGCGGGTTGATCTTTTATGCAGTTGTTTCTTGTCATCTCCATTTGAACCTATGTCACATTTTACAAGACTTTGTGGTATGTCATATACTTAATCCCACACTGCTAGAGATGTTCATATGTAAACATACTATTTCAGATTTTTCAGCAGTCATTTGTACCAAAGTCTAACAGAAGGTGATATCTGCAGCATGATTTATTTTCTTTTAGCTTCATTACAAAAGGCACATATGTACTTTTAGGACTAAAAGTGAAATATGTAAGCAAACAATGACTGCAGTGTATATTTTTCAAATGGTGCTGTTTTGACTGCTGCTGATTCTCTTCCAGAAAGAAGCACATGGAAGCAGAGAGGCCCTGAGGTTCATAATGCCCTTGCTGAGAGACTTACAAATAGTGGTATCTGTTGCCATTTCTGCTGAAGTTACAGTCAATGCCATGGAGGCATATGGAATTGCAGATGCATTCCCATTGGGCAGCATATTCATAACAAATCATTTTAACCAAAAATTGATGAAGTAAAACACAAATTCAGACCTGAGTAATGCAAACATTTGTAGATCTGCAGTGCAAAAACGAATCCAGTTTGAAGACTTGTAAATGTTCTTGGAAGTAACCACAGCAGACACATTATAATGCATCTTCAAAGTTGTAGATACAAATGCATTTCAGTTTGTCCTTAAACTCTTGTAATCCAGTAGTGCTGATATGCACATTCTAGCCAGAAAAGTTCTCATGACCTTTCATTTTATGACTTTTGTTTTTTAAAAGACATATGACACTATAATATACTTTCTTTACTGTTTATTTAATTGTACTACTCCCTTTCTTTTCTCAGCATAAAGTGGCATATCCCTCAGATTTCCTTTAAGCATTTCATTCTTTAAAATACAGTTTTATTGGCTGGCGTGAACAGCAAAGCAATCTTTATTAAAGCAACAGGTTATAAATAACAAATACAGCACATTCAAATAGTAAGTAAAAATAAGACAATAAAACAGCTCTATGAATGAGTTTAACTCATCTCATTTTGTCTATAATCAGACTAGTACTCAAACCACAAAAAAAAGTACTGTGTGCTTATATTTTATGTTGCAATAGTCAATGATTCAGTGATTCAGCGAAGTAGTTTCCAAACTCAAGTCCTATGCAGGTCATTTAAAAGTTTACTTAATTAAAGTCCCTGATACAAACTGAATGTTTTTGAACCATGCATCTAACAATACCTTAAATGGTGGTAGTTCTTTAATGCATCTAATACATTTTAGCAAAAAAATTGATAGCTTACTGGCTCAAGAGTGGAAAAAGGGTACCTTTTAATTTAAGTCTAACAATAGATAATTTGACCAAAAATATTTCTATTATGATCAACAAATTCAATGCACAACATAGAAAGTACTGCATCATTACTTAAGTATTTATGAACTAAAATTAAATTATCTCTAGAAGTCTGTTTACAACTGAGTAGACAGATTGGCTTTCAAGTATTTTACTATATGATCACTGATTACATCTGGTTCATAGGTAGGTACTCAGCACGTAAAAATCAACTGCCAATCATTAGCGGACCGGAGTTTCGCTGTGGCGACCCCTAACCGGGAAAAGCCGAAAGACACACAACAACAATTAGGCTATCAACCCAAAGGCCTAGGTAAGCCTAGCCAACGAAGTTACCTGGTTTACGCCAACCCAAGAAAGTTAATTTCCTGTGCACCTGTCAAGCAGAGCCACAGAAGTGATCCCTGGGTTGTATTTCCTATTTCCCATCCACTCATTAAGATTTTTCTTGAAGAGTGTTAATGAGGAACTTTGCTTGACACAGATGGGTAGCCTGTCCCAGAGTATGGGAAGTCTCTGGGACAGGAATCTATCCCTCCAGCAAGTCCTGTTTATTGTGGTGACAAGGTTTAGGTCCCCAGAGGAGGTCCCTAGAGCATGTAGCCCGGAGGGATTGGGATTTCTTTAGGTGTATCATGTCCAACAGCTCTGGGTTTGACATAGCTTTATATGTTAGGCAGAGATCTCCTCGGAGTAGGTGATATGCTACAGAGTAAAGCTGGAGTTTTTTGAGATGATCAGTGTAGGGCATCTGTTTGAGGCCAGTAATTCTCTTTGTGAGGTACTTCTGTGGCCTTTCCAGATGTCTTGTGAGGTTCATTCCAAAAGGGGCATTGTACTCTATAATGGGTCTAATGAGTGTCGAGTAGAGGAGAACAGTGACCTCTTTTTTACTGGATGAGAACCCTTTTGTGATGAGGTGTGCCATGTAGTAGGATTTTCTGACTACTGTGGCAATGTGATTATCAAAGGAGAAACTACTGTCCACCTGGGTCCCAAGGTCTCTTATCACACATTCAGTGTTAAGAAGACTGCTGCCTATGTGGTAGTCTATGGGTACAGAGTTTTTACCAAAGGGGATAACAATGCACTTTTTGTCATTGAGCTTAAGGCCATGGTTCTGACACAAGCATCTGTCTCAGTGAGGCCCCTCTGTAGGATGTCCACATCATTTGGGGACTCAACTATAGCTCCTAGTTTGCAGTCATATGCGAACTTCGTTAGCCAGAGGCCTTCTGTGTTAGCCTGTAGTTCAGAGAAGTAGATACCAAACAGGAGAGGTCCCAGGACTGAACCCTGTGGTACCCAACTTGTCACTGGTTTGAAGTCAGATTTGGAGTCTGCAACTTTTACAGTGTGGGTTCTGTCAGTGAGCCAGTTGGCAACCCATCTTGCGACATAGGGATTTATACCTAGTTCATAGGTTCATAGGTTGGTACTAGGCTATCGGCCTTAAGGCCTATGCAAGCCTAGCCATAACAATTCCCTGGAAATTTTTTCCCACAATATTTACTTCTCTGGGCCCCTGTCTAGCAGGGTGACTGACATGATCCCCAGGGTGAATTTCCTATCTCCATCCAATTATCAAGGTTCCTTCTGAAGAGGGCCAATGAGGTGCTCTGCTTGACATGTATGGGCAGTCTATTCCAGAGTATAGGGAGTCTCTGGGTCATTAACCTATCCATCCAGCATGTTTTGTTCAATGTGATGATAAGGTTTAGATCCCTGGAGTGTGTGGCTCTAAGGGATTGGGATTTCTTTAAGTGGAGCATGTCCATCAGCTCAGGGTTTGACATGGCCTTGTATGTTAGGCAGAGATCACCTCTGAGTAGACGATGTGCCACAGAGTATAGCTGGAGTTTTTTTAGACGGTCAACATATGGCATCTGCTTTAGGCCTGTGATTTTTTAGTGAGGTATTTCTGTGGCCTTTCCAGCTGTTGCAGATGTCTTGTGAGGTACATACCAAATGGGGCATTATACTCTATAATGGGTCTAATGAGGGATGAGTACAGTGGGACAATGACCTCCTTTTTTCTGGATGAATAGCCCTTAGTGATGAGGTGTGCCACGTAGAAGGATTTCCTGGCTGTTGTGGCAATGTGGTTATCGAACGTGAGACCACTGTCCACTTGTATCCATAAGTCTCTCATCACACTTTCGATGTTTAGTGTCCTGCCACCTATGTGGTAGTTCATGGGTACATGTTTTTTTTCCAAAGGGGATGACTATACATTTCTTGGCATTAAGCTTGAGCCCATGGCTCTGGCACCAGGCATCTGTTTCTGTAAGGCCCAAAAAAGGTAGTTTTGACAAAAACATATTAAACAACTTGCATAAAAGACTTGCAGAAAAGGGTAGGAAAATCCCTTTGGGATGCTGGTCAGCCTGTAATTCCTGGATGCAGGAATCTAAAGAGAAAGACAGAGAGTCAGTTGTTAGGAGTCTAAAATATAATATGGAAAAGCTAAACACCCAACTGCAATCAGCCACTAGAGTAGTTAGTGAACTCCAACAGTAAACTAACTCTGCTGCCCTTTACTCACTACTAGAATTGCAAAAATGAAAGGTCACTCAAATCGGCAAAGAGGAATCGTCTGACGATGATTTTCAGTTTCCTCCACCTCCACTAGTACATTTCCCGCCATCTCCTTTAGCACCTCCCATAGGCCAGTTCCAGCACCCTCCTCCTTACTCACCAGATACGACATCCCACACCTGCTTGTTTCCTCGAAAAAACAAAAACGTAAAGAAAAGCATAAATTATTTATTTATTTATTTATTTTACATTTGTTGACTGGGCTAGTCTAGCTGGATATATGTCCATTTTCAGTAGAGGCCCGGGGAGAAAAGCTTCAAACACGAATGATGACAAAGTTAACAATGTATAGAACCAGTAAGAATCACAATACAGAGGTAGTATTGGTCTAGTGAACAGTAGTAATAATAAATTTGTATATTAAATAATTTTAGTAAAAATTAAACTAAACAATTCTACAAAAATTAAACTAAACAATTCTACAAATCACACTAGAAGGTATGAGCAAGTCTTAGATAAGGGAAATAATATATATGTTATTCTCATATTACAGAGTAGGAGTTGTAAGTAGATTTGGAGGCAAAGGTTACAGGAGTAGGGATAGGGTTAAGAATAGAAAGTGAAAAAAAGATGTAAGTGTGGGTTAGTACATGGACAAAGCCAGTGAGTTTTCAGATGCTCTTTAAGATGATTTTTAAAAAGAGAAGTAGAAGTTAAATTTCAGCTCACATCCTCTATGCAACTCCCGCCTCTGCTCCTAGTAGATCACAAGACCCTTATATTAGCCCTGTTACATGGGGAAACAACTTGAGACAGTGGGATCATATTCCTCAGCATATAATTTATTTGCCTAGAAATCAGAGGGTACATCAGATGCCCCTAGTATTGGGCAAGAAAGAAAAATATTATGGGCCAGACTTGTCTAACCCAGATGAAATGTCCCCTTCCTCTCATTCATCCTCAGAAGACAGCGATACTGAAAATAACATCCCTGGGTGCCCCTTATGTCCATTATGCCAGGTCCCAAACTCAGGCTTTGGGACTGTGAAAGGTGCTAACCAAACCATGCAAGTGGTTAGGGTGTGGCCAGTTGTAGATTTTTAAGCAATAGTGCAGTCATTACCTCCTATTAGACAAAATCCTGCAAGGTTTGCCAAAGTTTTAGCCGGCCACATTAAATTGCAAAACCCAACCGCTGAAGAAATCAGAGCAGTATTCGAATATGCTCTACTCCATAACCTCCTGAAGCATGTCTGGGAACATGCAGGAGTACCGCCCCAAATACCACAGCATACCGACCAAGATTTTTCAGATATATGGGAAAAAATATTACAAGCCATTACAGTCGTCTGCCCACCAGTACCAAACGGGTCTAAAATTAAGGCTGTCAGGCAGAGTGAGGGGAACACTACTGATGCATACTTAAAGTGCAAGACTGATGCCTTTAAAGCCTACTCAGGCTACTCTGAGGTAACGGATGACCCTGCAGCTTGTGGGCTATCGGCTACATTCATGGAAGCACTACTGCCCTCCATATGGGACCAACTAAAAAAGGCCTGCTTAAACTGGCCTAGCTTGGGCTTACATGAATTGGTGTCCCAGGTGCAGTACTTAGCCATCCTCATAAATAGGGAAAAGCGAGAGCAAAAGGAACAACAAGAGCAGGCACACTTACAAGTATTAACCTCTTTCAAGCAGCAACAGCAGCAGACACGCCCCAATCAACATCCACAAAATAACAGGGAAAAAAAGATATAATAACCAACCCAGGTTTATGGCCCCACAGCAGCAAAGGTTTCAAGGAAACCAAGGTTTTCAGCAGCAAAACCCAAATCCATGTTTTAACTGTGGTCAGACAGGACACTGGAGAAATAATTGTCCTTACTTGCAGCCTGTGCCTCAGCCTTGGCAATAGCCATCTGCACAAAATTCACAGAACTGGCAGCTGACCACCACTCAACAGAGTGAATCCTAGTCTACTATGCAGGCTACGGCCCCCTCTTTCCAGCCATTACAACCTCCAGTAATTACTACGCAGTGGCAAGCACCTACTTGGCAGACTAGCCAAATAGATAACCTAGAACAGGAATCACAGCTATTACATCTGCTTCCAGTGCGACAGTCTGGACCATATGTCCAGTTACAAGTGCAGAATTCTTCTATTCTTTTTCTGATAGACACTGGTGCTACATGATCTATGATTACTGCCACTTCAGCTAATTCTTTACCCCTCTCTACTAATTCAGTGGCAGGAATTAGAGTGTCAGGCATGCAAACTGATTACCCTGTTACTGAACCAGTAAATGTAAATCTCGGTCCGTTATCAGCTGAACATACCTTCCTGGTAGGGACCTCAGCACCTTTAAACCTGTTAGCAAGGGATTTATTGTGCAAATTTAACTGTACTATTTACTGTACTCTGCAGGGTGTTTTCTTAAATGTTCCTGATAGTCACTTCTTGGCAAGTATCCCTTCACCACAAAAAGATTTTATTTTTTCCTCCTTGACTCTAACCAACCTACCGCCACTGCAGAGGATTGGGATCTATTAAGTCAGTTACCTACCTCCCTTTGGACTGCTCATGATAATAATGTAGGCTGCATAGCAGACGCAGAACCTGTTCAAATCACTCTAAAACTAAATGAAAAACTACCAAGAGTGAATCAGTATTCATTATCAGCTGAGGCTGAAAGGGGCATACAGCCTGTAATCCAAACTCTCTTACAGCAAGGCATAATAGTGGCTGCTACCAATCCCTGCAACACTCCAATATTACCTGTAAAAAAAAAAAACAGAAAATAAAACCTATAGGTTTGTGCAAGACCTTCGAGTACTAAACTCTGTAGAAATACCAGCATTTCCAGTCATTCCAAATCTGGCTACTATTCTAAGCTCCATACCACCCACAGCTACCACTTTCTCTGTCATAGATATTTCTTCTACTTTCTTTTCTATCCCACTACATTCTGATAGTCAATACCTTTTCGCATTCACTTACCAGGGTCAACAGCATTTCTGGATAAAACTGCCACAAGGCTATGTAGAGTCCCCCACTCTTTTCTCACGAGAAATGAAATGTCAGTTAAACAAGGAAACTTTCCTATGTCATTCTACTCTAATACAGTATGTAGATGACTTACTGCTTGCATCGACTTCATTTGTCGTGTGTAAAACTGACACCCTTATCTTGCTCCAGCACTTGGCTAAATTAGGCTTTAAAGTAAATAAAAAAAAAATTGCAGTTGTGGAAACCTTAGGTCCAGTATCTTGGGCATCTTATTTCTGCTAATTCAAGACAGGTGCTCCCTTCCAGGGTGTCCGTCATTCAGTCGGCTCCTTGGCCTACCACTTTAAAACAACTTCATTCCTTTCTTGGCCTTACTGGTTATTGCAGACAGTGGATTGTAAACTATGCAGAAGTAGTGAAGCCTCTTTTGAAGCCCTTAAAAAATATATATTCCTGAGCCTCTTCCCTAGAATGATAGTCATGAATGTGCTTTCTGTCAGCTTAAAACACTTCTATCTAACCCTCCAGCTTTAGGATTGCCAGACTATTCTAAGGAATTCTATCTTTTCTGTTGTGAGAGAAATCATGTTGCCCTTGAACTATTGGCACAATGACGAACAGGTGGGTTTCGTCCAGTTTCCTACTACAGTGCTACACTTGACTTAGTGTAGCCGCTTTGCCTCCTTGTCTACGTGCAGTAGCTGCATCAGTACATTTCTATGACATGGTCTCATCCTTAACTCTTGGCCACAATATTTTCCTAGCCTTACCACATGCAGTGAAGTCTTTACTCTTAAAATCAAAAACGCAGTTTCTGTCCACTACACGTCTGACTAAGTACAAGTTAGCATTATTAAACAATCCTTCCCTTTGGGTTATCTACTGCCCTCCTCTAAATCCAGCTTCCCTTATACCTACATCTGAGGAGGGGAACCGCATGATTGTCTTTCTGCTGTTAATCTTATGCTCTCTCACCTAGAAATGACCTGCAAGCTGGAAAATCCAGATTTGATCCTCTTTGTGGATGGCTCCTGCCTGCAAAAAGAGGATGGCCAGCTGGTAGCTGCATTTTCTGTCTGCACTTTTGAGAGTGCAGTTGTAACTAAAATTCTGCAAGGACCTGTGTCCCATCAAGCAACCAAATTGGCTGCATTAACTGAAGCTTGTAAAATAGCTAAAGACAAGACTGTTACTATTTTTACAGTCTTGTGCATGATTTTGAAACATTATAGAAGCAGAGAGGGTATTTAACATCCTCAGGAACTTTAACAAAAAATTCTTATTTTGTACCTGAACTGTTAAATGCCTGCTTTTGCCAAAGCAGATAACGTTGTAAAATGCGTGGCCCATAGATGAGATTCTTCTTTTGAAACCAAAAGAAACAATTTAGCTGACTGGGCAGCAAAACAGGCTGCATTATCATCTCCTGTTTAGGCAATACAGTTGCAGCCATTACAAACTGAAAATGAGTCTAATATTGTTTTATCCGATTGTTTGATTAATGTGTTTTCATTTTAGAATGCCGCTGATGACCGCAAAAAGGTAAGGTAGATTAACGATGGCTGCACTCGGTCGTCGGATAATCTTTGGTGCCACCCCAATGGCCGAGCTGTAACCCCACGAAATTTTCTTTACCATTTGGTTAGGGCATATCATTTGCCAACTCATATAGGAAAAAATGTTTTGATCAAGCAAATTTTGACTGACTGGTATGCACCTTACCTTTATGAGGCAATTCAGCATTAAATTCAGACATGTTCTGTTTGTCTAGCTTTTAATATTTGTAAAACCACTCTGATTTCCCCACAACATATTTCTAAGCCATGAGGACAGTTTTGTACTATACAGTGGGATTTTATAGAGTTCCCACAGTGTGCTAAATTTAGGTATGTACTAGTTGTAGCAAATGTTTTCTCGGGGTGGATTAAAGCCTTCCCCTGTGATAAAAATGATGCCACAACAGTTGCAAAGAAACTGGTAAAGGAACTGATTCTCTGTTTTGGGGTCCCCTGTAAAATACAGTTGGACAGAGGGTCCCACTTTACTGCCAAGCTTATTAATGACATTTGTACTACGCTAAATGTTAAATTGTCTTTGCATTGTCTATACAGGCCACAGGCCTCTGAAATGGTTGAAAGAGCAAATCAGAATATCAAATCAAGTTAGCTAAGATTACACTTGAAATGGATTTAAAATGGACTGAGGCTTTGCCTTTAGTGTTATTTTCTATTAGATCTGCAGTGAGTGCTATTAGAAAACTGTCTCCTTATGAGATTTTAATGGGCCAAGCCATGAGGTTCCAACCCTCCCCTCCAGAAAACATAAAAACTACCTTAACTGATGACTCTCTGTTGTGTTATTGCCAAACCATTGTTTTTCATTTGCAGTGCTATCACAAGACTGTTGTCTCTTCCTTACAGCCACCTGATCCAAACGTCACTGTTTCCATCCAGCCCGGTGATGGATTTACATAATGAAGTTTTGATGTAATCATTCACTACAGCCCTACTGGAAGGGTCCATTCCTGATACTTTTCACAACTGCTACAGCTGTTCATCTGCAAGGGTCTCTAACTTGGATCCACGTATTGCACATACATAAGGTGCTGCCAACAGATGACCATCAGCCACTTTCTTTCACTGAGGACAATATTATCGAGTCAGCTGCCCATTGCACCAGAAGCAAAAAGCCAGCTGACCATGAAGGCAACTGATCAACTACCTCTGGTCGAAACTGCTGTACCCATCCACTCAGTTTAAACCTTTTGTTTTTTCCAAATTCCGGCAAATCGACAACACAGACTCCTTTTCCTCAGTGACATTGGGTATGTGCCCTTTGTTTTGTTCTTGTATTTTTACTTGTGCTACTGTGGCCATTTCTATTTCCTACTGCAACCATACATATTCACTTGCCCAGTGCCAATGGTGACACTGATATTTCCAAAAGGGCCATTTCCTGGCACCCAGCTTTGAATACCTACTATACCTTACAATTGACTTATGCTGATTCACTTAATGTCTCTAATTGTTGGGTATGTACTGCCATTCCAACTGTTTCTAGGGGATTGATGGTTGCTACAGCACCATTGAGCATAAATAACACTTGGACACATCTACTAAATGACATCACCTGTATAGAAAAAGTATCACTTCAGTTGCCAAGAAGAGAAAACGGAACCATGTTCATAGGTTCATAGGTAGGTACTAGACTATCAGCCCAGGGGCCTATACAAGCCCAGCCAAAAAGGTACCCTGGCTTTTTCCACCCAAGAAAATTATTTTCCTGTGCCCCTGTCGAGCAGAGCCACACAGGTGATCCCTGGGGTAAATTTCCTATTTCCCACCCAATCATCAAGATTTTTCTTGAAGAGTGCTAATGAGGAGCTTTGTTTGATATAGATAGGTAGTTTATTCCAGAGTATGGGAAGTCTCTGGGACAGGAATCTATCCCTCCTGCATGTTCTGTTTACTGTGGTAACAAGGTTTAGGTCCCTAGACCGTGTAGCTCGGAGGGATTGGGATTTCTTTAAGTGGAGCATGTCCAACAGCTCTGGGTTTGAAATAGGTTTGTGTGTTAGGCAGAGATCACCTCTGAGTAGGCGATATGCGACGGAGTAAAGCTGGAGTTTTTTGAGACGGTCTGCATAGGGCATCTGTTTGAGGCTGGTAATCCTCTTTGTGAGGTATTTCTGGGGCCTTTCCAGTTGTTGCAGATTTCTTGTGAGGTACATACCAAAAGGGGCATTGTACTCTATAATGGGTCTAATGAGTGATGAGTAGAGGGGAACAATAACATCTTTTCTTCTGGATGAGAAACCTTTTGTGATGAGGTGTGCCACGTCAAAGGATTTCCTGACTACTGTGGCGATGTGATTATCAAAGGAGAGACTACTGTCCACCTGTGTCCCAAGGTCTCTTATCACACTTTCGGTGTTAAGTATACTACCGCCTATGTTCTAGTTCATGGGTACAGAGTTTTTACCAAAGGGGATGACAATGCACTTTTTGGCATTGAGCTTGAGGCCATGGCTTTGACACCAGGCATCTGTCTCAGTGAGGCCCTTTTGTAGGATGCCCACATCATTAGGAGTTTGGATTATGGCTCCTAGTTTGCAGTCATCTGCGTACTTCGTTAACCAAAGACCTTCTGTGTTAGCCTGTACTTCAGAGAAGTAGATTCCAAACAGGAGGGGACCCAGGACTGAACCCTGTAGTACTCTACTTGTCACTGGTCTGAAGTCAGATTTGGAGTCTGCTACTTTCACGGTGTGGGTTCTGTCAGTGAGCCAGTTGGCAACCCATCTTGTGACATAGGGATTTATACCTAGTTTAGTGAGTTTATCTATAATTCCAGAGTGGGGGATGGTGTCAAAAGCCTTGGAGAGATCTAGATAGGCTGTGTGAACCACCTTACCCTTGTCTATGGCTTTGGTGACTGCTTCAAAGAAGTCTATCAGGTTTAGGAGACATAATCTGCCTTTTACAAACCTGAACTGGGTGGGATGCAGAGTTTGGAGATTACCAATGTCTTTGTTTATAAGTTCCATGATGATACGTTCCATGGCCTTGCAGACCAGGCTCTTCAGGCTAATGGGGCAGTAATTCCTGTGGTCCGTGGTGGCTCCCCCCTTGTGGAGTGGGATAACTGTTGCTGTGCGCCATTCAGCAGGCACAAAGCCTGAGATGAGGCTATGATTGAACATGGTACTTAGGTGGGGTGCCAGTTCGTTCTGTAGTTTGTGTAGAAAGCAGCCTGGGATGTTGTCTGGTCCCATGGATGCTGTGTTCTTGGTGTTGGAGAGTGTGGTTTTTACCTGTGCAGCCATGATTACAGGAACGTTGCATTCTTCCGGTATAGAGATGGGCTCTTTAGAGGGTGAGAGGGGGGTAAAGTTAGCACTGAACCTATCTGCCAGGATGTTGGCAATATCAGTTGGGTCTGTATATTTAGTGCCATTATGCTGTAACTCAGAGCAGACCTGAATGTTGCCATTGAGATTCTTGACATAGCTATAGAATGCTTTGTGGTTGTCTTTAGAATCAGTGGCAATTTTGTTTTCGTAACTAGCTTTGGATGATTTTATCAGGGATCACAGCTTCTTACTGAGGCTGACCAGGGAGCTCCTCCACTCGTAGGATTTTACTCTCTTTTGCAAGAGTTTCTTCCGTCTGTTGTACAGTTTGTTTATGGCAGGAGACCACCAGATTGGCTTCCTTTTTTTTGGAGGATAGCGTCTTGGTTCTGTTTGGGATAGCATGATCCATGCACTCATGTAAGTGCTTATAAAGTGCAATTGTGTAGGATTCAGTAGTCATAACTGTATTGTCCATCTGCATGGGTGTCATGAAGTTCAACACTTCTGTCTTAAGAAGCATGAAGTTGGCTTTGGTGAAATTCTTTACCATGGTTTCCTTAATGGTGGGGTGGAGACAGGATGTGGATATCTAGGGTAATTAGCTTATGGTCGGATCGGACCAATGAGGCGTTGACTTCAGGTGTGTTTTCAAAAGAACAGAAACATCAAAGTTGGCTGGAGTTTTTGTAATATAACTGTTATATATCAATGTTACAGTGGCTACTACTGCAATGTGAGTTATGAAGAACTGCATACTTACTTGGACAGTGGGAATGAAAATGACAATGAAACCAAAAATGATAATTACATTCAGTTGTTAGAAGAAACAGAGACAATACATGTAAAATTGTTTCATGGACAAGTGAATGTAGGTGGCCATAATGTTCCTGTAAATATTTCAACAATGACTGAAGATTGTTATTTCATTTGTGGTAAGACAGCCTATAAATGGTTACCTGGAAATTGGTCAGGTAGCTGTTTTCAAGGGTATTTAGTTCCTGCTATTAGGCACACCAATGCCTTACCAGCAGGAAAGATTCAACATGCATGAGAGGTTAAACCTGCCAATAATTTGGTAAGTAAAATTGATGCATCATGGATCTATCACCATGACTTAATCCATGTGGGCCTAAAAGGCTTAGCCCATATGGATTTGGGTAATGATGTCATTGCCGGAGCAGGTATATTTCCTGTCTTACAGAGCACCCAAAGCAATTTGGAAATTGCATAAGTTATCTAAATTGTTAGAAGTACTGGCAAATGCTACTTTTGAAAGTGTTAGTCTAGTAAATACTGAAATGACTGCAATGAGAACTGTGGCACTGCAAAACAGAATGGCACTTGATTTTGTGCTTTCTTCTAAAGGGGGTGTATGCACACTCATGCACGAGGAGTGCTGTACATTTATTCCAGATAATGAGCACGCAATAGACAGCCATCTTGAAATTATACAAAAGGTTGCTGAATGGCGCATGCTAAGGAAGCTGATAGTTCCTAGTGGGCTTGCCTCACTAACTTGTTTTCTGGATGGGGGGTGGAATACTCAAGTTTTTTATGTTAATTGCAATTATTGCTATAGTATTATTTGCTTTGTTGTTTATATTAAAAGCATTATGTTTAAAGCTATTAAGTGCAAAAGCTCCTGTAAAGCTACAGCAAATAATTGTTGATAAGACTGAAAGTTTGCTATGGACTGCACAAAATGCTGATGAAGGGTATGTTGAAATGGATACAAATGCAGATGAGGTAATGAAGGATTTTAGTAAAATGTATGAACAAATGAACTGCAAGAGAATTAAATGTGTTGCTTACACAGTATCAAATGGGGGATTGTAGAGGGAAAAATTAAATAAAATGTATGTTTCTGTAGAAGGGCCTGAGTATGTGATTAAGAGCATGAGCAAAGGGAAGACAAAGAACTGGACATTTGTAAAAAGCTAAATGTGATGTGTCCTTCTAGAGATAATCTTATGTCTCGGATGTATTACCCTTATTTGTGCATACAGTTACTCAAGAAGTAATGAAAAGCACATTTTTCGTTTCAAACCAAACTGCTGACAGTTGGAATTTAACTGAAAAACTTGTTTTGAGGAGATAAGATTTTCTGTCTGAGACCACAGCAACAGGGGAACTGGTATGTGTTAGTTTGAAGATGTGTTACAGAGCTAATGTCCAAATCTGCCTAGCCTAGTAACAAGATCTTATTGTATATGAAGCTATATGTTTTGAAACTTGTTCAAAGTATATTGGTCAGTATTGCATTCCTTTGTCTAACTGCTGACCATGCATACTAAAGGTATAAAAGCTAATGATTTTTATACTTTGGGGAGACTCTGCTAGTGAAACTCTGTCTCCCACATGCATGTGTGAAATAAAGATTTTTGGACTGCTGCCAAGAGACTGGACTCAGTTATTTTCAACTAACATTCTACACCAAATGTTATTTTTATTTTTTCTTCAGAAATCTACCTTATTTTGTTATATTTTCCCTTCTAGGCCCCATAATCTCACTGTTGCATATCTAACTGCAGTTTTCACCTATAAGTAATATTCACTGCTGAAAGATGATTATTTCTCCCAAAATTGTCTTAAGCTTCATAGCAGCAGTTTTAGATGGAATATAAATGCATGCCAGTGCAATCATCTTTACTTCCCAGTAGTCCCTTACTACCACAAATGTACCATTGTTATCTTTTTTCCTCTTCTGTCACTAATGGAGCTCCTCTAGCCATACCTTTCAACCTTTTAGAGCAAGAAATCTAGACAATGCCATAAATGAAAATAGGATACAGACTCAAAAATTGGGACAGTTTTTCAAATATTTCTCTTACAAACTTAGAAAGTTGCTAGAATAACAGGTTTTGCATTAGCATGACTTTTCTGAAGGACATGAAGTCTGAAACTCAAATATTTGTTATTATTTTCTAACTTCGGTCTTTAATGATGTGCTACTAATTTGCCAGAAAACCACAATTTAAGAAAAACGATCCAAAAATATGAGGCAAAAATCTGGACACTCTGCGAAAATGTCTACATTTCAGAGATATGCCTCTAGCAATTAATATAAGTACTCCCCTTTTCCTTTGTCCCTGATATTCTGCTAACTATCCATTCTAAAATCCTTTCTTTACCAAATTCACATGCTCATTTCTTTCCAAATGTGTCTCCTGTGGTATTGCTATTTTCCCTTTGCATTTTTTTATTTAATTCAGTGTTTTTTGCACTTTCACATTCCATGCTAATTTGGAAAGTGTCACCATTATGATAAAACATTATTATTCCCAACTATTATATATGACAGCTTTTTTAGATGTCTGTTTCTAGCTTTTATGATACATAAACTCACTTATGTTTGGCGGGTTGATCTTTTATGCAGTTGTTTCTTGTCATCTCCATTTGAACCTATGTCACATTTTACAAGACTTTGTGGTATGTCATATACTTAATCCCACACTGCTAGAGATGTTCATATGTAAACATACTATTTCAGATTTTTCAGCAGTCATTTGTACCAAAGTCTAACAGAAGGTGATATCTGTAGCATGATTTATTTTCTTTTAGCTTCATTACAAAAGGCACATATGTACTTTTAGGACTAAAAGTGAAATATGTAAGCAAACAATGTCTGCAGTGTATATTTTTCAAATGGTGCTGTTTTGACTGCTGCTGATTCTCTTCCAGAAAGAAGCACATGGAAGCAAAGAGGCCCTGAGGTTCATAATGCCCCTGCTGAGAGACTTACAAATAGTGGTATCTGTTGCCATTTCTGCTGAAGTTACAGTCAATGCCATGGAGGCATATGGAATTGCAGATGCATTCCCATTGGGTAGCGTATTCATAACAAACCATTTTAACCAAAAATTGATGAAGTAAAACACAAATTCAGACCTGAGTAATGCAAACATTTGTAGATCTGCAGTGCAAAAAAGAATCCAGTTTGAAGACTTGTAAATGTTCCTGGAAGTAACCACAGCAGACACATTATAATGCATCTTCAAAGTTGTAGATACAAATGCATTTAAGTTTGTCCTTAAACTCTTGTAATCCAGTAGTGCTGATATGCACATTCTAGCCAGAAAAGTTCTCATGACCTTTCATTTTATGACTTTTGTTTTTTAAAAGACATATGACACTATAATATACTTTCTTTACTGTTTATTTAATTGTACTGCTCCCTTTCTTTTCTCAGCATAAAGTGGCATATCCCTCAGATTTCCTTTAAGCATTTCATTCTTTAAAATACAGTTTTATTGGCTGGTGTGAACAGCAAAGCAATCTTTATTAAAGCAACAGGTTATAAATAACAAATACAGCACATTCAAATAGTAAGTAAAAATAAGACAATAAAACAGCTCTATGAATGAGTTTAACTCATCTCATTTTGTCTATAATCAGACTAGTACTCAAACCACAAAAAAAAGTACTGTGTGCTTATATTTTATGTTGCAATAGTCAATGATTCAATGATTCAGTGAAGTAGTTTCCAAACTCAAGTCCTATGCAGGTCATTTAAAAGTTTACTTAATTAAAGTCCCTGATACAAACAGAATGTTTTTGAACCATGCATCTAACAATACCTTAAATGGTGGTAGTTCTTTAATGCATCTAATACATTTTAGCAAAAAAAATTGATAGCTTACTGGCTCAAGAGTGGAAAAAGGGTACCTTTTAATTTAAGTCTAACAATAGATAATTTGACCAAAAATATTTCTATTATGATCAACAAATTCAATGCACAACATAGAAAGTACTGCATCATTACTTAAGTATTTATGAACTAAAATTAAATTACCTCTAGAAATCTGTTTACAACTGAGTAGACAGATTGGCTTTCAAGTGTCTTACTATATGATCACTGATTACATCTGGTTCATAGGTAGGTACTCAGCACGTAAAAATCAACTGCCAATCATTAGCGGACCGGAGTTCCGCTGTGGCGACCCCTAACTGGGAAAAGCCGAAAGACACACAACAACTAGGCTATCAACCCAAGGGCCTAGGTAAGCCTAGCCAATGAAGTTACCTGGCTTACACCAACCCAAGAAAGTTAATTTCCTGTGCACCTGTCAAGCAGTGCCACAGAAGTCATCCCTGGGTTGTATTTCCTATTTCCCATCCACTCATTAAGATTTTTCTTGAAGAGTGTTAATGAGGAACTTTGCTTGACATAGATGGATAGCCTGTCCCACAGTATGGGAAGTCTCTGGGACAGGAATCTATCCCTCCAGCAAGTCCTGTTTATTGTGGTGACAAGGTTTAGGTCCCCAGAGGAGGTCCCTAGAGCATGTAGCCCGGAGGGATTGGGATTTCTTTAGGTGTATCATGTCCAACAGCTCTGGGTTTGACATAACTTTATATGTTAGGCAGAGATCACCTCGGAGTAGGTGATATGCTACAGAGTAAAGCTGGTGTTTTTTGAGACGATCAGTGTAGGGCATCTGTTTGAGGCCAGTAATTCTCTTTGTGAGGTACTTCTGTGGCCTTTCCAGATGTCTTGTGAGGTTCATTCCAAAAGGGGCATTGTACTCTATAATGGGTCTAATGAGTGTCGAGTAGAGGAGAACAGTGACCTCTTTTTTACTGGATGAGAACCCTTTTGTGATGAGGTGTGCCATGTAGAAGGATTTTCTGACTACTGTGGCAATGTGATTATCAAAGGAGAAACTACT
Source organism: Protopterus annectens (assembly GCF_019279795.1). Taxonomy (NCBI): domain Eukaryota; kingdom Metazoa; phylum Chordata; order Ceratodontiformes; family Protopteridae; genus Protopterus; species Protopterus annectens. The sequence continues at coordinate 1,512,674,526 of NC_056732.1, read as the reverse complement.
GCCCACCTGGGTCCCAAGGTCTCTTATCACACATTCGGTGTTAAGAAGACTGCTGCCTATGTGGTAGTCTATGGGTACAGAGTTTTTACCAAAGGGGATAACAATGCACTTTTTGGCATTGAGCTTAAGGCCATGGCTCTGACACAAGCATCTCTCAGTGAGGCCCCTCTGTAGGATGTCCACATCATTTGGGGACTCGAGTATAACTCCTAGTTTTCAGTCATATGCGAACTTCGTTAGCCAGAGGCCTTCTGTGTTAGCCTGTACTTCAGAGAAGTAGATGCCAAACAGGAGAGATCCCAGGAATGAACCCTGTGGAACCCAACTTGTCACTGGTTTGAAGTCAGATTTGGAGTCTGCAACTTTTACAGTGTGGGTTCTGTCAGTGAGCCAGTTGGCAACCCATCTTGCGACATAGGGATTTATACCTAGTTCATAGGTTCATAGGGTGGTACTAGGCTATCGGCCTTAAGGCCTATGCAAGCCTAGCCATAACAATTCCCTGGAAATTTTTTCCCACAATATTTACTTCTCTGGGCCCCTGTCTAGCAGGGTGACTGACATGATCCCCAGGGTGAATTTCCTATCTCCCATCCAATTATCAAGGTTCCTTCTGAAGAGGGCCAATGAGGTGCTCTGCTTGACATGTATGGGCAGTCTATTCCAGAGTATAGGGAGTCTCTGGGTCAGGAACCTATCCATCCAGCATGTTTTGTTCAATGTGATGATAAGGTTTAGATCCCTGGAGTGTGTGGCTCTAAGGGATTGGGATTTCTTTAAGTGGAGCATGTCCAACAGCTCAGGGTTTGACATGGCCTTGTATGTTAGGCAGAGATCGCCTCTGAGTAGGTGATGTGCCACAGAGTATAGCTGGAGTTTTTTTAGATGGTCAGCATATGGCATCTGCTTTAGGCCTGTGATTTTTTTAGTGAGGTATTTCTGTGGCCTTTCCAGCTGTTGCAGATGTCTTGTGAGGTACATACCAAATGGGGCATTATACTCTATAATGGGTCTAATGAGGGATGAGTACAGTGGGACAATGACCTTTTTTCTGGATGAAAAGCCCTTAGTGATGAGGTGTGCCACGTAGAAGGATTTCCTGACTGTTGTGGCAATGTGGTTATCGAACGTGAGACCACTGTCCACTTGTATCCATAAGTCTCTCATCACACTTTCGATGTTTAGTGTCCTGCCACCTATGTGGTAGTTCATGGGTACATATTTTTTTTCCAAAGGGGATGACTATACATTTCTTGGCATTAAGCTTGAGCCCATGGCTCTGGCACCAGGCATCTGTTTCTGTAAGGCCCTTTTGTAGAATATCCACATCATTTGGGGATTCAATAATGGCTCCCAGTTTCCAGTCATCTGTGAACTTTGTTAGCCAGAGTCCCTTAGTGTTGGCCTGTACTTCAGAGAAGTAGATGCCAAACAAGAGCGGTCCCAGGACTGAACCCTGAGGTACTCCACTTGTCACTTGTCTGGAGCTGGATTTGGAGTTGGCTACAGTAAGCCAGTTGGCAACCCATCAAGTGACGTAGGGATTAATGCCCAGCTTAGTAAGTTTATCTATTATTCCAGAGTGGGGGATGGTGTTGAAGGCCTTGGTGAGGTCCAGATAAGCTTTGTGGACTGCCTTACCCTCGTCCGCAGCTCTGGAGACTGATTTGAAGAAGTCAATCAGGTTCAGGAGACAAGATCGGCCCTTCACGAACCCAAACTGGGTGGGGTCCAGTGTTTGAAGTTTGCCATTGTCTTTGTTTATAAGTTCCATGATAATGCGTTCCATGCCCTTGCAGATCAGGTTCATCAGACTGATGGGACAGTAGTTGCCGGGATCCAAGGTGGATACCCCCTTGTGGAGTGGGATAACTGTAGCTGTGCACCACTCAGTAGGCACGAAGCCTGAGGTGAGGCTATGATAAATGTGACGCTTAGGTGAGGTGCCAGTTCATTTTGTAGTTCATGTAGTACACAGCCCGGGATGTCATCTATTCCCATGGATGCTGTATTCTTAGCTTTGGACAGTGCAGTTTCTACCTGTGTGGCCATGATTACTGGAATTTGGCAATCTTTTGGTAGTGAGATCGGCCCTTTAGGAGGTGAGAGGGGGATGAAGTTGGCACTAAATCGATCTGCCAGGACATTGGCAATATCCTTGGGATCAGTATATTTAATGCCATGCTGTTGTAGTCAGAGCAGATTTGAGCATTGCCATTTAGATTCTTGACATAACTATAGAATGCCTTGTGGTTGTCTTTGTAATCTTTGGCAATTTTATTTTTTGTAACACTTTGGAGGATTTTATGAGGGATCTCAGCTTCTTACTGAGGCTGGTAAGGGAGTTTCTTGCATCCTGAGATTTTCCTCTTTTCTGCAACAGTTTCTTCCTTCTGTTGTATAGTTTGTTTATAGCAGGAGACCAACCACCAGATTGGTTTCCTTTTTTTGGAGGAGAGCGTCTTGGTTATATTGTGGGATGGCACGATTTATGCATGAGTGGGTGTGCTCTTACGGTGCCTTAGTGCAAGATTCAGCAGTCGAACTTTTAGCTCCCATTTGCACGGGTGTCATGAAGTTTGTCACTTCTGACTTGAGTAGCATGATGTTGGCTTTGGAGAAGTTTTTTACAGAGGTTTCCTTACTGGGGGGTGGGGGTGGGATGTGGATGTCAAGGGTGATTAGCTTATGGTCAGACCTGACCAATAAAGGGGTGACAACTGTTGTGGAGAATCGCCCATGTTGGTAATGACCAGGTCTAGGATATTGGAGCCCCTAGTGAGACAATGGATTAATTGATCCAGGTCACTGGAATTTATGAATTCCAAGAACCATTGGGAAAAGGTGTTGGTACCCGAGTAGTTTTCCCAATTAATGGCAGGGTAGTTGAAATCACCCAGTATTGGGGTGTTTAGTTGTATCTTAATATTTTCCAGTATGTTTAGAAAGTTGTAGTGAGAATTTTGGGGCATGGTGGGGGATCTGTAGAAAACTACAATTTGGATTGCAGTCTTACCTAGTGTTAGTTGCACCTGGAGAATTTCAGATGCATTGTGTTGGGCAACTAGCCTGGAGGTGTGAATATCCATGGTAAATATGGACAATCCTCCACCTTTAGTGTTTCGGTCTTGGTTTGGTGGCCAAAAAGTGTGATAAGAGTTGTAGCCTGATATTGCAGGGGTGCTCTCTGAAGCCTTGAACCAGGTCTCACTTACTGCACAGATATCAATGTTCTCCATTTTTAGGAGAGCCTCGAGAATGTGCATTTTGAGGTTTAGACTCCTAGCACTGAGTAACATTACCTTCAGATTTTGCATGCTTGTGTCTGTTACGGTGGTGGTTTTGTCCTTTGAACCTTGCCTAAAAAAGGCACTATAGGGGTGGCAAGAACTTTAGCCAGTAACCTGAATCCCAGGGGTGACGGGTGCAGACCATCTCTGGCAAAGCATCGTGGTTTGTCGATCATGTTGTCCCAGGCAGACAGATACTGGATCCCTTTTGAATGACACCAGAAGCTTAGCCAATTGTTGAAGTCAATAATTTTATCCTCATACTGTGGTATCATTCTGGATGAAGGAAGGATGCTACTCAGGCCTAGGGTCATACCTGCCTGGGCCACATGATCTGAGAGCTCTTCTATGTTTCTTTTCATGTAGTCCAGGGAGGTACGTCTCAAGTTATTCACTCCAACATGGACAATGACAGAGTTGTATTTGTACTTGTTGTGGAGTGACTTGAGTGCATGTGTTATGTGGCGGATCCTGGCATCTGACAGGCAGCTGACTGTAATTTTCTCCTTGTTCAGCCTGGTGAGTCTGTCATCACCGTGATGTTTACCTTGACCTGTGTTTCTTCCTAGGGTGTCTATGTCGTACAGTCTTCATATTATAGTGAGGCTTAAATGTAGCTTTTTGTCTAGTTTGTCATCACAACTGTTTACCTTTTATCTGTGTTTTCTAGGGTATACCGTCTATACCAAAGCTTAGTTCATTTGATGTTACATTGAATATATGACTACATGATTTGTATAGGATGCTTGGACTGTAGAACTGTCTTTTCTAGTCTATCATCACCGTGTTTACCTTGACCTGTGTTTCTTCCTAGGGTGTCTATGTCGTACAGTCTTCATATTATAGTGAGGCTTAAATGTAGCTTTTTGTCTAGTTTGTCATCACAACTGTTTACCTTTTATCTGTGTTTTCTAGGGTATACTGTCTATATACCAATGCTTAGTTCGTTTGATGTTACAGTGAATATATGACTACATGATTTGTATAGGATGCTTGGACTGAGGTCTTCACTTGGCCACTATGCTCAACTCTATCTGTGCCAGTGGGAGGTGGTGGTGGGGATCTGGAGTGGAAAAGGGGAGAAACCAGCCCCACGTTGACTGGTCTCTGTGCTTTTAAGAGAAATTGCACTTAATATGGGGTGTTGCATCTGGAATACTGTGGGGCTACGGAATTCGTCTTTATGTCTGCCCATACGGTCTCTTATCATTATGCAAGTTATTACTGTTGCAGCCAGAGGGTATTATGATTGCTGAGTTACATATTTCATGTTTATCATTGTGTTGGCCCACAATATGTCCTGTTTGTCTTTATGCAAGTTATTACAATTGTAGCCAGAGGGTATGATTGCTGAGCTGCCATGTATTTCATCTTTATCTTGTCAGTCCACAGTATGCCTGAACTTTCTTGCTGTGTTCAGACTCAGCTGGATAACTTTTGCACTGGGTTCTACATAAAAGTAGAGGGTCTTAATTTGGTGCATTGCTGTAGTGTCTGACCCATGTGTTTTACACACAGTTGAATGCCTTCTGTGTATATTCTGCTGTCACACCAGGTTCATGTGTAACAGCTGCAGAAAGTCCCTCAGACAGGAGTTGCTTCTGCCTTTCATTGCTTTACCTTCACTGTAATTTTTCATGAGGAGTCTCATTTTTTTTTCCCTATACCAACTTGGTATTACTAGGGTGTGAAAGTCTGGAGATTCACATGTGAATGTGAACTCTGGCTAGTGGCTACTGACTGACACAGGCCCCACCAGGCACTGGTGTTGGTCACAAGTGTTTTGATTTTCTATTAATAGTTGTTTTGGTTTATTGTAGCGTTGAGCAAGGATCCTACACAAATCATGTTCAGGAAAAGGTCAATGGATTATCAAGAAGAGGCTGAAAGCGTGTCTCCTAAGAGGTTTTTCTGCAGTTATAATAAGGTGTGGGAGCAAAGCTACTCATGGGTGCGACCTGTTCCAAATGCAGATGCCATGGCAAAGTGCACATCCTGTGGAACAATTTTCACTGTAAAATGGGATGGGGAAAAGGCACTGAAAAGCCATCAGAAGTCAGACAAACATCATCAAAGCCTTCAGCTCCAGAGGCAGAACCTCGTAATGACCAAGTTTATTCAGCCACGTAGTGTAACCAGTGAAGCTTCCAAAGTCACTGCAGCTGAAGTGACAGCAGTCTATCATGGAGTGAAACATGGTCACTCATATGTATCCATAGATTGTGGAGGTAAGCTGGCACCGACAGTCTTCCCTGATTCTACTTTGGCTTCGAAATTCACCTGTGGGAAGACAAAATCTGAGAGTATTGTCATGAATGTACTTGCACCTCATTCAGAGGAGCTCCTTCTGCAGGAACTTGGCAATTCCTATTTCTCAGTGGGATCAGATGCATCCAATAAAGGGAACAGAAAAATGTTCCCTTTAGTTATTCAGTACTTTACTCACACCCATGGCACACAACAGAAACTCCTTGATTTCTATGAGGATCATAACGAAAGTTCTGAATGTATCTTTACTAGAATAAAGGACATCCTTGTGCATAAAGGACTCAAAGTACAAAACATTGCTAGCTATGCTGCAGACAATGCCTCAGTCAATTATGGAAAGCACAGGTCTGTTTTTAAAAGTTTGAAATCTGAGGTGCCTCACACCATTGCAGCAAACTGTTTATGCCATGTAATACATAACTGTGCCAAGCATGCAAGCAAGGCCCTTGCAAAGTTTGATGTGGAGACTCTGGTTTTGAAATTACATAGTGAGTTTTCAGCATCTGCTAAAAAAATGGCACTGTTGAAAGGCTTCTATTCTTTCCTAGACCAGGACTTTAAGGAAATAATGCAGCATGTTGTAACAAGGTGGCTGTCTTTGTTCCCAGCTGTGGCAAGGCTGGTAGAATGTTGGCCTGCTATTAAAAGTTATTTTATTAGTCAAGGGCCTGAGGACTGTCACCCCCTTATCTGGAAATTTGTGGAGGCCGATGAGGATGGCATCAGTGGGGATGTGTCTGAGGCAGAGTGCTACATACATTTCATGCACTACATCCTGCAGGTATTCCACAAGTCCATAGCAAAACTTGAAAGTAACACTCTCTCTGCTCCAGAGTTGTACACCGTGATGAAAAGTCTAAAAGATGAGTTGCAGAGAAGGCTAGATGACCAGTTCTTTGGTACTAAAGTTTCATCTGCCTTACAGCACTTTACTCCAGCTGTCGCACAGCAGGTCTGTAGGACCTTCTGTGATTTTACAGTAAAGCACTTTGTTACCTACAGAAGTGGTTTGACTATGATAATAGTCCCTTTAAAGCTATGCAGGTCCTCAGCCTCCAACATCCTGTAACTTGGCCAGAACTGCGTACAGTTGCAGACCTCTTCAAATTGGATGTGGACATTGAAGCACTTTACTCAGACTACTGTACTTTAACTGCTGCATTGCCAGCCCTGTTACAGATGACAGAGGCATCTGTAAGTGATCACTGGGTGACTTTTTTTAGTAAAGCTCCAGACTGCAAGCCACTTTACAGACTGGTGCAGTTTGCTCTTTCAATCCCCCCCAGCAATAGCTTTGTGGAAAGGGTTTTTCACTTATGGGGAATGCGTGGACTGATGTAAGAAATAGAATGCTTGTGTCACTTGTGAAGGCAGAGTTGCAGGTCAAGCTAAACTTTAACATGAGTTGTTTGCAATTTTATTCATTTGTGAGAAATAACCAGCCATTACTTGAGGCTGCTAGATCAAATGCCAAATATAGCTTCAAGTATAAGCAATAATTTCTAGCAAAACTGAAGATACTTTAAACAATTGCTTTTCTTTTACTATTGTGTGTGGTGAACCCTTAATGTACTGCTTTGAATGAACTGGTGTTTTAATATCTAATTGTATTTCCATTTTAGTACTACCTGTGATATGAGACTTGGGCTTAGTTTTCCCATGCTTGTGTGTGATGTACTGTTGTATGTAGTGAACCTTTGAAGTATTGCTAAATAAAGTTTTTTTTAATTTACTTTTGACTCGTTGCACATTTTTCTACTTATTGGTAACTGTATGTGATATTAAAGACTTATGCTGAAGGGTGCTAGAGTAAAGGGGTGTGGCTATTAAAGGGATTGGGTGTGGCTTGATTGTGCATGGGGCGGGGCTTGTTTGTCAGGAAATGGCACAGTAGAAAGGTGGCAACCCTATTAACAAGATATTTCAGGAATCAGCTGTTATACAAAGGAATTGGATAAAATATGACAGCAGTATTTGATCAAATGATTTACCCAAAGTCACATAGTAGGCAAATGGAGCAGCTGCAGAGGTATTGTCCATGAATTCTCTAGACTGATTCAATCTATTGTAAATGAAAGAAACACAATCTGTCAGCCATTTAGATAAAGTTATTTTAGCAACTGTTTTCCCCAACTTATTAAATGCAAAAGAAATAAGAAGTTGGTCTGATTTTCTAAACTCTTCTGTTCTGTGCTAGTAGAAACACAATTGTCTATGGACATCCAGTAAATGTAACAAGTATCCTCCCTTATTTGTGAAGTTGGAGAAAAATACAGGCAGATGAATGGGCTGGATTATGTTGGATTCTGACACCACCTCAGGTAGGAAAGAGACACTGGTACGCAAGGAGAATCTATCCTTGTGAAAAATCAAATATGGAGGTTTGGAAGACAAGGCCTGTAACTTCGAAATTCTCCTGGCAGAAGTAATAGCCACTAGAAAGAAGGTCTTCTTTGTCAAAAACTTCAAGTCACATGTAGTTGCTAGTTAAAAAGGAGACTTATGTTAAGGCCTACAGCACCAAGTTCAAATCCCATGGCAGAATGAGGTCTTTATAAGGGGTTGTGAGAAGCAATGTGCCTCTCAAAAAAGCTTTACACAGCTTAGAAGAAGTAAAGATGAATTTTGAATCCTCACATGAAAAGTCAAGACTAGAATGAATCGAGGCTGATAAGGGGTCTACTTGGTTTGGCTCAGCCCGATAAGCAAACTTCCTCCACTTACTTCTGTAGAGCTTCCTCATGGAGGGCTTGTGTGATGACAGGAGAATAGAATGGACAGGGGAGGAAAGCATGGGCTGCCTGGCTACTAATGGAATTGGAGAAACCATGCGATCAGTCTGACATTTTGAAAGTCCAGGAGTACTAGGCCTGTTGAACAATACAGTAAGTCTGGAATTGGATCAAGAATCCAAGGGGGACACAGGAGGTGAGGCCACAGGAAGGGAAACCAAATTTCTCAAGGCCAACTTCAGAAAAACATGTAATTGTGTGTATATAGCACTTAACAAATATCTATGTTGTTAAAATACAAAATAAGAATTTCACTGTAATTACACTTGTTTATGTATATTTGGAGCTTTTCTCCTTGGGCCTCTGCTGAAAATGGACATGTATCCAATCGGACTTTCCCGGTTAACAAATGTAAAATAAAAATAAAAATAAATAAGGGGCAATAAGGATGACTCTGCTCTTCAACCTGACTGCTTTCTGAGGGAATTTGCAGATCATAGGAGTTGGGGGGATAAGCATACAGAAGACAGGGGGGGCAATTGTGGAGCAGACCATCCCTTGGTGACTCCCAGTGAGGGGATCAAGGCAAAAATGTTGCTGGATTTGTTGTTCAGGGTAGAGGCGAAGACACTGCAGCAAGGCTGGCCCCACTGCCGGAAGATCATATCCAGTACTCTGTTGTTGAGGGGCCACTCATAAGGAAGTAGAATGGACCTGCTCAATTTGTCTGTTATCACTTTGGACTTCCCTGGAATGTGCATTACAATCAGAAAGTGGCTGGAGGCAATCACCCATTGCCATACTCTTAGGGCTTCTCAACATCAGGGGAAGGATTTAGTTTCCCCTTGTTTGTTGATGTACCAAACCACTGACATGTTGTCTGCTTGAACCATAATCATTCTGAGAGGAAGAGTGTCTTGGAATACCTGCAACACCAATAACACCGCCCTCATCTCCAGAACACTGATATGCAAGTTGGCTTCTTCACGGGACCATGTGCCTTAGACCATCTTGCCCAGGAACTGCTCCCCCACCTGATCGGGGAAGAGTCCGGGGTCATTATGGCTTTGGGTTGAGAGAGGACAAAGGGATGACCTTGTAAAGGTTGCGGTAACTGCATCCACCAGGAAAGGTATCACTTGCATACCTGAGAAATCCTTATTTTCATAGGCATGGGCTGAGAGATCATTGACCATTGCACCTGAAGCATCCACTGCAGAATCATCAAGTGATATTTTGACAAGGGTAGAAGGATTATTGCTGCTGACATTCACCACAGTGCCTAAAGAACCAAGCATACTGAAATCCTGGTACTGCAGATTATTTTCCTGACCTGAAATTTTATTGTCTGTAGTCTTGACATGGGAAGAGATGCTATCATTGACCCCGTGTTGAATATTACCCCTATGAATTCCACAGTTTGAGTGGGTTGTAACTGTGACTTGCTGTAATCGACCATTATACCTAGATGAGAACAAGCTTGCAACATGTAGTCTCTCATTTATGTCAGTCACTGCCTGGTCGGGGCAGTGATGAACTGGTCGTCCAAATATGGAAACACCTGTAATTCCTGCAGTCTCAAGCAGGCTGCTAAAACTGTCATGCACTTGGAGAACACCCTTAGGGCTGTAATAAGACCAAAGGGCAGTGCTCTGAACGGGCAATGACCGGCTCCCAGCTGGAAGCATAAGTATCTTCTAGATCACCTGTTCATCTTGATGTGATAGTGTACACCTTGAAGGTCTATCAAGCACATCCAATCATCCTTGCTCAGAACGGGCAAAATGGACTGAACTGTGACCATTCGCAACATGGTGTGTTGAACTGCTTTGTTTAGCATGCTGAGATTCAAAATTGGTCTCCAGTCCCCTGTTTTCTTTGACACTAAAAGGAATCTTGAGTAAGTTCCTGACTCTATCTCATCTGGTGGAACTTCCTGGATGACTCTGTTTTCTAACAGCTTTTATATTTCTAGCACTGCTACTTTCCTCTGACTGGGTGGAACATCGGGGATTCTCTTGGGTACAGGGGTGATGAGGGAAAAGGGAATAGCCTCTGGAAACAATCCCCTGTACCCAGGTATTATTTGTTAATCTTCACCAAGCTTCCTGGTGCAGGGATAAGTGACCCTAACTGCCTCCAGAGGAAGGCAATTGGACATATGTTCAGGACAGCTGAAAGGGTCTGTCAGAAAAGGAATCCCTCAACCCCTTTTCTGGGCTTCCTTTGCTACAAGGGCATCTTCTACCATAATCACCCCCCCCCTCCACTCCTATGGGAGCTACCTCCAAGTTTGTCCTGGAAAGGACTCTGCAATTTCTTGAACCACATCTTACGTCCTCCTCTTTGGTTCCTGGAAAAGATCCACTGAGGGGTCAGAAAATGTATGCCCACTGCAGACAGGGTCTTCCCATCCTTCTCACACCTGGAAAATTTGTCTTTCACTGTGGGGCCAAACAAGTAGGACCCGTCAAAAGAAGCATTGACAAAAGATGACTTAAAAGGCTCCGCAAAATCACACAAGTGCATCCAGGCATGCCTCCTAATGGAAATGCCTGAACCCGCAGCCCTTGAGGCTCCTTCCATAGTATATGAGATGAGCCCCATGGATGAATTAATGATCGAATGAAGGGTAGCCAACTGTGAGGCTACAGAAGGTTGTACTTCTCTAGTAATGGTCCATGCCAGAGAGCTGGAAAGCTCCTTGATTAAGTCCCTTTGCAACATCATCAAGTGTGCCAAATAGTTCAGTGATTGGATGGCAAATGTCACTAAGCATATACAAGCTTCCCAAACCTGTCCAATGCCCTCGACTAACAGTTAGGGGGGGTGGACAGAGGAACTCTGTTCCATGAGTTCCTTCTTTGTAACCACTACCATGACCATGGCATCAACTGGTACACCCTTGCTTCAATGCTCAGTCTCTTCTGACTAGTGGGGCCAGAATCCTATCGGGTCTTTTGAGGATCAGCTTAATCATACTAGGCTCCTTCCATGCCCACTGAGACACCAGGTTGATAAAGTCATCAGTGGGTGGAATGACCCAGGAGATAAACGGGCCAGTCCCGAAGACATCCAGAAGCACAGACCTCTCAGCAGTCAGGTTTTGGGCTGACCAATAACCCTTCTGTCTTAGGATCTCAAGAATGTCTCCAAAGGAGACATCCTCAGGTGGTGATTTGGGAGACCCTTCTCCCTCATCAAAGTCATTGTCCTCTGTGACACACTCCCTGGGGGAGTCCAAGTGCTTCTTTTTGCATGTCTTCTTCTGAGGAACTTCTTCAATGAGGCATTCCAGAGAAGTGTTGGAAAAAATAACAATACCCAGCTGGGTGGACTGGAAGCTTTGGGATGGCTGTCCCAGTGGAGTGGAGTAATGAGGATCATGGGGCACAGACAGATGAGAAGTCAGGGTTGGATCTGAGGAGGAAGGACCCACCTGCTCCACCGAAGCAGAGAATGCCCTCTTCACAACCTCAAAGGCTGATCGGACCAGACAGAAGGAAGGTAACAGAGCCGAGAGGAGTCTTTTGCCCACCACCTCACCCCACTCTGAGGGACGGACACCTGAGGTGGTTACTGGAGCTGAGCAGTCAACGGCTGAAGCTCCAAGAGGAAGAGACACCTCCAGAAACCTCAGAGTCGATCCCAATCCACCCCCCAGATATGACCTGGAAGCTTTGGCTCTGTGAGTCTCTGGATCCAAAGATGTTGGAGCCAGAGCACTCAGAGTAGTAGTCAGATCCCGAAGAAGACAATCTCTTCATATCTGACACTGGTCAACTCGGAGTACTCAGAGCCAGGTATTCTAAAACCACAGGTCAGGTCAGAAGAGGAACCACATTTGATGGGGGAGTGAAAGGAAGTAGTTCCTGATCCAAAAGGGTAGGAACTGTGATGACTTCCTTCTGAAAATGCTCCATGAAGAATTTCCTCATCATCTTCTACACATCCTCATCCATGATACTTCTGCAGGAGCGAGTTGAGTACACTGACGGGAACTTAGACCACCACTCTAAAAAAGGCTAGGGCACCCTTAAAGGCACTGGGTCCATATTTGGGCAGTAGACAGTATGAGGCAGAGGCCTCTGATCTGAACCCGTCAGATCCGAAGAACCCTGAGACGAATCTGAAGGAACAGCTGTGACCAACTTAATCAGCTCCAAAGAAGGTCAGGTCCTAAATACAGTTAGATAAAACTTGAGCTTTTTTCTTCCTCAGCTCCAAGGAAGTGTAAACCACTGAGTAAGCAGGTGATTGAACTCCAGCAATGACCCTTCAAACTAAGTTTGTTCTGCCTCTAAAAGCCCTGGGTTTGAACCCAGCACAGACAGAACATTCTGAGTCCAAATGGGCAGGGCCCAAACAGTAAACACACAATCGGTGGGAGTCCAAGAGCGGCATTTTGTGCCTACATTGGTCAAACTTTTTATATCCTTTTTCAAACATACTGACCAAACTGCAGGATGGCACACACAAACACCACAGAACAGCATGCAAATGCTACAAACTATAGAATGACAGATTTTTTGGGGGGCAGATAGGACAAAGGAAAAAAGGGAATACCAACTATGGTATTTTAAGTAAATACACCAGAGTAAACAGGAAGGGTAAAAAATACCAACAATGGTAATCGGAAAGTACTCTAGTGTGTAAAAAGGGTAGGAAAGGAAATGCTACATGGTAAACACAGCAGAAATTAGCAGTTATATCATAGCTATAGATGACAGAAAATTAGCAAAACATGAACAAAATACCCACTTATCTCAAAAGTAACTCAAGAGCCAAGGTGACCACATCTAAGCACGAAAGCAGCAAACGAGATCTGAGGAGGTTGGGCTTACAGCATTATAGGTAAGAAGGGAGCTCAAGAGTTTTTGGCAGCTAGAACTAATAGAACAGCCAAGTCAGATCTACGGGTGGGATCTGAGTCCTATTGGTTGAGGAATGAATGAAATTTGACATCAGATCAATAATTTTCCTATCACTGCTAAGATATCTTATAAATCAAACTTCACAGACAGTGCACTGCTACAGGATTCACAGTGCTTACATATATGCTTTACTAAAGTACTACAGTTTGAATAAATAAAAAAAAAACATGCAGACATCACATCCTGAGTCACTTTTCCCTCTCATGGCATCACAGTGTTAATTCTAGTTTATAGTCAGAAGCAGAGATAAAAAGATGCAGTGAATTATAAGAATAAATATCATGACACTTTACCTCTGGGCATTAAATATCAGAGCATTTGCCCTTAAAAATTATATAGGCTGAAAAACAGGAGTATTTTTTTAGTTTTCAGAAGAAAAGGTCATAGACCACCTAAAAGTAATTATAATGAATCATTGTCATAGCCTAATTCATTTCTTTCATCATTTATGTACCCTTACATATAGCCAACTTCAAGTGGAAAGTCAATAAATTGAAGAGGAGCAAGGCTATATCCGTATTTCTTTATCTTTACTCATCCTTTGTTAACCAGGTTAGTCCTGCTAGGCTAGTAAACTCTTTTCAGGGGAGCCCTGAAGTGGTGTTTATACTTACTAGAGGAAATTTGACCAGAGTACTGGGGAAATTCCCCTACTCGTAAGTGTTGTGGAGTCGTTTATGTAGAGTCTGAGCTTCCACCAACCCAGGCAGATGGGACTTCAGTTTAACATCTCATCACAAGAATATCACACTCAGGAGTGTAGTGTTCCCTAATGATGCACTACAGTATCAGTAATAGAAAAGGAATCCAATCACCTTGGGTGGTAATAGAACCCAAAGCCTTCTAATCTTCCAACATTAAATGCATGTGTGCTGCCTACTGAGTGACTGATCCCAAAAAATCATAGCATTATGTATAAATTATAGAAGCCGAGAGGTACAAAGAGTACTCTGAAATTAATGTAAAGAATAATGGGTCACATGGTGGTGGCTAGAAGTAAAGATACAAAACAAGCTTACAGAAAATTAGAGCAGTAGGCCAAGGGTAGTAATATAGCTCCAACAAAAGTCCTTATCCATATCCCTGGAATGGCTTGACATTCTTTGGGAAAAATGCAACAAGTGATGAGTTAGTTGAATAATCTTTTTACTGAGAAGTCTATTCTAAAAAAGCATAGCCTCTCAGCTGTCATCTGATTTCACAGAATGCTCCTGTACAATGTTATATTTAAAATCTGTCCCCGATTTTGGACTTCTGCCTTGCTCCATATCTTTGTCTTTATCTCTGATTCTTAAGCTAAAAGTTTGGAGATATATAATACAGAGCTGTGAACAGAAGATATTTACTGCTCTTAGACTCAAACTACTGTAAAATTATTTTCCTTATTTTGTTGTTTGACTATTTTCAACAAAAATAGTAAAAAAATTACATAAAGGTGGGGAAAAAACTTAAATAATTTCTTTAACCACAGTATAAAATTTAAAAGTGCAATCTTGTGCTGTTAAAGAAATTATTGACATTTCTTGAATGTCTTTAAAAATGAAAAAAAACAAGCAATTTGTAGCAATGAATTAGAAAAATAAAAAAAAATAAAAGACTGCAGGGAAGAAGCTTCTAACTAATTCTGAAATCCCAACAGCAGAAGGGTCTGTAAGCAGCCCAACATTATCAGTAAATTTAATTTGTAGTTCTTTGTATCTACACTGATTGGAGAAATTTGGCCAGGACAATGGAGAAATGCCCTTACTCTCTTCAACAAGTACTGTGGGATCTTTTACATCCAACCTGAGCTGCCACCAAGCTAGAGAGGGGTCTCATGGTGGTGGCTGAAAGTACAGTCCAGAACAGGTTTAGGGAAAATTAAAACAGGCAATGTATGATAATAATATATCTAAACAAAAAGTCCATCTGCATATCCCTGGATTGGAGTGGCTCCTACTTTTAGAGAAAAAAAAAGAAAGTGTGACCAGTTAGTCGAATAATCTATCTACTGAGAGGTCTGTTATTAAAAGATGTACTTCTAAGCAAAATGTTCCTAATACCCACTTCATATTTCTGGTCTGTTCTTCATAGCATTCTGAGACATCATTGGTAGTTACTATGATTGCAATTCAGGGGACCACTGAGGAGCCTAGCCAAAGGTAGGTAAATGAGGGCTGAGGGAATCAAACCCCACATCACAGAAACTATAGCTTTACACCAATTTCCAGATGATGATGTGGATCTTTTACATGCTGATGAAGGTTACTTACTTCATAATGAAATATCCAAGTTTTAGACTTCATACTTTCAGAAAAACATGAAAGTGCAAAACTAATTGTAGCAACTTTCTAAGCATATAAAAATCATATTTAACTCTGTCCCTGATTTTGAGCCTTTCCTACTCTCCATTATGTTAGCCTTGTCCAATATTCTTCATCTAAGAGACTGACAGCTAAGAACATGCGTAATAGATGTTCCTGATTTTGTGCCATGTTTTTGTCTGTCTCACATAAAATGTGCAGTTTTCTGCTATATCTTTGAGGAATTCATTCACTAAATAATGACAGCCACTGGGATTTTAGACTTTCAGATATCATATCCTTCAGAAAATACAAGCTTATGCAAAGTATGTTATACTGCAAATGTTTAAACAGTGCTAAGTTTAAAGTCTGTGCCTGATTTTGGATCCTTGCCCTTTTCCCTCCATTACTTTTTTGCTTGAAAACTTTATTAAATTTTTAACAGTGCACTAAAAACAGTATGTGCTTGTGCTTTTAAAGAAATTAAGATTTATTGTATATGTTTAAAAATGGGGAAAATGGGGGCACATGTCACTTGAGTCTACATTATCATTCGTATTCCTCACAGTTCCATATTGAATGTATCTGTCACACATTCAGTGTTAGGAAAATTTCATGTGAGCTTCCCAGTAAGTTGTTAATAATCCACATTGTGCACATCTGTTCCACATTATGAGAAGTAGTGAAAGGTTGAGAGCTATGAGGATGTTGCTTGCAGTAATGAAAAAAAGAAAAAGCCAGGGAAGACATTAGCTTCTTCTGAGAACAGTCAAAGGACAAGAATAGTCAAAGGCCCTATAAAGCTTACTAGCAAGTTTTATTGTACATTTAAGAGTCAAGTGTTTTCCCTGCCTGCATTATGTATTTATGTATTTGATGCTGGTGACTGAAGCTACCTCTGATAATCCCAGAATTTCACATAATGCCAACAGTTTTGCCTCACATTTTTGGTTTGCTCCTCATGAAATGTATTTATTTGTGACAATTTGTTGAGGATTAAAGTCACTAATTAATGGCAGACATTTGAGTTTCCCTATTAAATAATGAGAGATATTTGAGTTTCAGACGTCATATCCTGCAGAAAATACATGCTAACGCAAAACCTGTTATTCTAGCAATTGTCTAAACTTATAACAGCAATAGTTGAACTCTGTCCCTGATTTAGTTCCTTCGTCCCCTACTATTTTTTACTGTATCCAGAATTCACTTGCACTATGAGGTTAAGGGATATGCTGGGACTGGTCCAGAAAAAAATACCCCTTGTTAACAATTTTTAGTGCAGCTGCCAACATACAAAAAAATTAATATTTAAAATCTGCTCCTTATTTTTGGGCTTACTTTTCTGGCTTTGTCTCTATTTTTTTGCTCTAAGATTTTTTTTTATTTTTATTTGTTAAATAACTTTAGAAAATAAATACTTACTTACAAATAAACAAGTGCTAAAAATAGTGCAAAGGTGATCCCGGTCTCTCAGAAGGGCGAGCTCTACAGTCATAGAACTCAGCAGCAGTGGAAACAGCCTTAACTAAATTTGCACAAGAAACAGAGAACCTTCAGAAGAAAGACGTATATAAGGCAGCAGTAAGGGCAATCCTCCTACTCATGCACACAGAATTGGTTCTGCTAGATCTTTGTGAATGCCTGAGTCACTGATTGACTGTCCATTACTTAAAGATCATGTTCAAAGCTTAGACTTACCTGATCACCCCAGAAGACATTGCTGTTTTCATAAAACACAAACAAAAAAGTTTAACATATAAAATACAATAAAAAGAAGCATTGTAGCCAGCATGTCCCATGCAACTCCCATACACGAGGTCTATGACATCATCAAACCTAACACTGTGAGTTTGCTTTTATAAGCCAACAAAGATAATATTTAACGAATAATGTGATTATTCATTACATATTCCCTGTGTCAGAGTACTCATTCTGTGACTTTGCTTTTAATTTATTTTTTTGTTCCACACATCTCTTTTGGCTTAATTCTTTCATTCTGAAACACTGAAACAGGAAGTGTTCTGTACCCTGAACAATATCAACATGTAATGCCCTTTACAGCTGTGAGTCTGGAAGGGTATAAATGTGAAACGAGGTGCAGAATTTTTTGCAAAAGTCTTATTTTTGCATAAAATGATTGTTTTATTGTGAAAATAACAGCCAAACAGACACAGCACACCAACGGCTGACCACATAAAGCAGAAACAGAATGCCAAGTCAGCATTCTGTTTCACACCTTTGAACATGGTCTTTAAATAAAAAAAAAATACAATTTTCACCTTCACATTTCCTTCCATTATGAAGCTGCAATCCAATTAGAACCTCCCCTGTTCCTCCTATTCATTTAAAGAACTGGTTTCACTAAATGTCAAAATGAAGATTGCCAGGCAGAAACGTCATTGGCTTGAGGTCAGATACATTTACACCTACACTAAGTCAATACCATCTGTATTCAGGAACATCCCTACCACATTTTTTGTGCTTTCCAGTCACTTAGAAAGATTACACTAGGTGTACATGCTGTCTACACCCTGTGGTAACGTTTATGAATGCTCCTTGATATTTAAGGCTGCAAGAAAATCAGTAGGAAAACTAAAATTAGCAGAAACAAGGTATGAGTTATGCTTTTGCTGTCTGTTCACCCAGAATGGTGTACACTTAGACTCAGATTACGTAAAGTTATTTGCAGAAAGCGCAGCATGCCGAAGGAAGACTCCAGTGCACCAGCTGGACATGCTGAAGGCAGATCGACTATTTAAGTATTCAGTGTATGCTAATTAATGATTCTGCATACTCCAGTGTGATTCCAAAACACATTGTGCTCACACAATGCAACTCAAATGTGAAAAACAGCTACACAACTCCACTTCTGAAATTCTCAGGGCATACATTATGGACCCCAAAAATTTCATGAGAATACTATGGATTACAGCAAAATCTGAAGGAAAAAAGGGGAAAAAATCAGAACACAACCTGCTGTTAATATGCTACAAGAAGCAGCAGTGACACAAGCCATAATTGAGGATGTGGCTGTGCATCCTAGAAGGCAGTCAGCTCGAGTTAGAGCAAGGCTGCAACGAAACAAGTTGCCAGACCAACAAATAACTGATAGATACCGTCCAGACAGATAAATGGTGCAGGCTGTCTGTAACATGTGTGCCCACACATGTCTGTTCAGACCCTGTGAGGAAACCCCATCCCCCTTTAAACCAAAGTGTGTCTTAGCCTGGGTATACTTGCATCTGGGACATTCCAGCGACACACAAGTGATGCTGTGGGGGTATCACAGACAGCTGCTAGTTGTATCTTGGCCAAATTCCTGGAAGCAATGTGCAGCAAGGTGGATGACTACATACACTTCACATCCACATCCATGGAGTGGAGAACTGTAATGCATCAGTTGTACAACATCAAAAACATCTCCCATGTACTTGGTGTAACAGATTGCACACACATACCTATCAAGACACCAGTACATCTAGAAGTAGACAGATACATAAACTGAAAGGGATGGCCATCCATGAACTGCCAAGTAGTGTGTGCAGCATGTGGCAGCAAAACACACATCATGGCAATACACCCTAGAAGTGTCCATGATGCTGCCATTTGGAGGGACAGTCAACTCAGGGCTACATTCCAGCAAGGTGAAATTCCTGAGGGATTGCTTCTGGACAAGTATAAGAACATAGCTAGGATGTAACTGAAGGATCCCTGTGTCAAAAATGTCCAGTATGAACAAAAATGTTTTTACTCCCCCAACAGGTGACTCTGGTTATCCTCTTGAGCTGTGGCTAATGACCTCATACAATGATCCATGTATCCCTGCACAGGAGGCCTACAATAGAGCACAGGAAACAATGAGAAACAGCATAGAGCATGTGTTTGGTGTACTGAAAGCTAGACTCAGATGTCTGGACACATCTGGGGGTGCACTGCAATACAAACCTGAGAAGGCAGCACAGATGATTACGTCATGTGCCATACTGCACAACATGCTAACATGAGCACATGGGAGTCTTCCAGCTGCAGGTATGGGTGAACTACCACAAGAATAGGGGAGAGAAGTGATAAGCATAGTGAACATAGTGTGTGACCACAAGTGCAGGCCCAGGCTACATGGTAGCATCTGACCCAGACATCCGAGTCATGACAACCCACATTTACATGAGTACACACATTACACACTGATTTTCAGGTGTTGCCCCACAATAGCAACACACATTGCATCTAATGGCAAGTACACACTAGATGTACATACTGAGCATAACATAAGCCTAACATATTCCAACATGCACATATGCAAATGTATCAAAAATAAAAATATCAGCTCAGGGTGCAACCAACACAAGTAAGCATACACACTCATTCTGTTTTATCACTGCATGTTTAACAATAAGGGACACATGTCAGTGCTACACTTACAACATCATGCAGATATTTTTATTTCAGAAACACATATCATAGCACAGTCGTACTGAAATAATATAAGCCAACTATGTGTACTACACTGTTGGACACACCATATCACAGTCTTGGTTGACCTTGCTGATGCTTCACACCATGGTCTGCCCTGTCATGACTACTTACATACAGATCCTGCAATATTTGCTCCACAGAGGAGATGGATGGTGGTATGACACCATGTTCAGATGAAGGAGCATGACTTCAAGTAAGGCTTTGTGACTGGTGGAACCTCAACAGATGTAAAAGTAGTTGACATCTGTGCAGGTTGGACCAAGGACAGGGATTCCAAATGGCCAATGGTAGTTCTGAGGACAGGTGCCCCATCTCTCACAGGTTGCAATTTTGTGTGAATAGTCATGGAAGTCAAAATCCTGTTAGTAGTATGACACTGCTGCAGTATCGCAGAGGCCAGGTTTTCCACTGACTGTGCCACAGCTAGCAGACTCTCATTCTGAGCAGTCAATGCAGCCATAATCTCATCATGTCTGCACTCTTGTCCTTCATGCATGACACGTAGTTGGTGTACCACACAACAGGCGGCATGGGCAAGTGCATGGACGTCTGAATGATAGCATAGCTATGCCTGTTCATTTGCCTGCAGCAGGAGGCAAACACCCTCTGACACTTGGCACAAATTTCAAAAATATCTTTGACAATAATAACATCAGAAATCACTTGGTAAACCATGTTATGAATAAATGCTGCCATTACGGTTACTGTAAATACATCAAAACAGGTAAATATTATATTATACTATTCAGGGGCGAAGCTATTACTAACAAGGGAGATATAATTGTAAAATCAATGGTGTAATATATGTGGCATTATGTCAATCATGTTTGGGTTTTTACATAGGCAAGACTGAACAAAGATTATGGGATCATATTTATGACCATGAATACAATATTAGGAAGAAAAAAATGTACTAATGCTTTGTCGAAGCATATCCATAACCACCCTAAGCATGACTTTAAATTTGTTATTATAGAAAAAGTGAGTAAGAACATTAGAGGGTGACCATGGCCATTGTTACTGGGGAAAAAGGAGCTGTATTGATGGCTTTTGTTGAATGCTTGCAATTGGCTTGGGCCGAATTAACATTCTTCAGTTGCATGTATTTTGAAACTTAAAGTACTTTATAGACAACTGATGTGTGTTTTAATGTTTTTACATAATTTTTAAATATAATTACTTAAAGTAATTTACATCGCAATCTTGTAAAAGTTTTTAGTGAAAACATTTCACTTTTAAATTTGGGGTATATTTATGGGTATACTCCTTTAAGAAGGTAATTTCTGATGATTCCCTGCATCATGTGATTTGAATCTGACTATTTAAATTGTGGCTTTTAACTTCTCTTTTAATTGGAGACAAACGTGCTCATTATTGAAGTATTAAATAGGTGTTCTGCAGTATTTCCAATGGTGATTTAGCATTTTTTTTCTCATTTTGGATTACGTCCAACATCTGCTTGCCTACGTCTACTGCAATGACCTGTGTCTGGTTGTTGTGTGGCTCTGCCAGCAGCACTGATTCCAACTGTGGTGTGTTGAGCAATGGATTCACCCTATTCAACATCCACTGTGTCATCATCCTCTGAATCTGTTGACAATTCCGCCTCCACATTTGAGGATACATCTGGTGCAACATCTGTGTAAACTTCACAAATGGACTCTCCAAAAAACTCAATGTCCTGTGTGCCAGGAGTCATACTAACATGCTGAGACAGATCACAAACAACATCATGGTTGCTGGATGGGCTGCTGGATGATAAAGACAAGATACAAAGACATAGATCAGGACAATGTGCATACAGCACATGATGAATATACAACACAGTTGGCATATATATTTCACTGCAATATTGCAAATAATACTGGCTTCACTTGCAGTGTAATGTATGTATGTTTCACAGACTAGACTATACATACCATAAGTACATAATCCAGTAACATGGTCAACATACATGACACATGTGATGCATAAAAACATAGCCACACACATGGCAAACACTCATGGGATGTTGTTGATCCACTGTGTTGAACTTCAACTAGTGTGGGGGGAAAAAGACATTATGGATTACATGATTCACAGCATGCACCAGGTGAACACATGTAAAAAAGACTGAGTGTGTGACATATACATAGCACTCATATGTACATGTGGACTCCTGCTGTGTAGAGGTCATGGTTTGTTCTGTGGATCCTGCATTGGAAAAGTAAACAGAAAGGCAGCACAGTCATGTAGTTATCAAAGCTAATACTGATGACATCACATATAGGTTCATAGGTTGGTACAAGACTATCGGCCCAAAGGCCTATACAAGCCTAGCCATAACAATTCCCTGGATATTTCTTCCCATAATATTTACTTCCCTGGACCCCTGTCTAGCAGGGTGACTGACGTGATCCCCGCGGTGAATTTCCTATCTCCCATCCAATCATCAAGGTTCCTTTTGAAGAGGGCCAAGGAGGTGCTCTGCTTGACATGTATGGGCAGTCTATTCCAGATTATGGGGAGTCTCTGGGTCAGGAACCTATCCCTCCAGCATGTTTTGTTCATTGTGATGACAAGGTTTAGATCCCTGGAGCGTGTGGCTCTGAGGGATTGGGATTTCTTTAAGTGGAGCATGTTTAACAGCTCAGGGTCTGACATGGCCTTGTATGTTAAGCAGAGATCGCTTCTGAGTATACAAGTATAGCTGGAGTTTATTTAGACAGTCAGCATAGGGCATCTGCTTTAGGCCTGTGATTCTTTTAGTGAAGTATTCCTGCGGCCTTTCCAGCTGTTGCAGATGTCTTGTGAGGTACATACCAAATGGGGCGTTG
Source organism: Protopterus annectens (assembly GCF_019279795.1). Taxonomy (NCBI): domain Eukaryota; kingdom Metazoa; phylum Chordata; order Ceratodontiformes; family Protopteridae; genus Protopterus; species Protopterus annectens. The sequence continues at coordinate 1,512,651,728 of NC_056732.1, read as the reverse complement.
TATTCTATAATGGGTCTAATGAGGAATGAGTACAGTGGGACAATGACCTCCTTTTTTCTGGATAAAAAGCCCTTAGTGATGAGGTGTGCCACATAGAAGGATTTCCTGACTGCTGCAGTGATGTGGTTTTTGAAGGTGAGACCACTGTCCACCTGTGTCCCTAAGCCTCTCATCACACTTTTGGTGTTTAGTGTACTGCCACCTATGTGGTAATTCATGAGTACATGTTTTTTCCCAAAGGGAATACTATACATTTCTTGGCATTAAGCTTGAGCCCATGGCTCTGGCACCAAGCATCTGTTTCTGTAAGGCCCTTTTGTAGAATATCCACTTCATTTGGGGATTCAATAATGGCTCCGAGTTTGCAGTCATCTCCAGACTTTGTTAGCCAGAGTCCCTTAGTGTTGGCCTGTACTTCAGAGAAGTAGATGCCAAACAAGTGCGGTCCCAGAACGGAACCCTGAGGTACTCTGCTTGTCACTTGTCTAGAGCTGGATTTGGAGTCTGCTACTTTTACAGTGTGGGTTCTGTCAGTAAGCCAGTTGGCAACCCATCAAGTGACGTAGGGATTTATGCCCAGCTTAGTAAGTTTATCTATGATTCCAGAGTGGGGGATGGTGCCGAAGGCCATGGCAAGGTCCAGATAGGCTGTGTGGACCGCCTTACCCTCATCCACAGCTCTGGAGACTGATTAGAAGAAGTCAATCTGGTTCAGGAGACAAGATCGATCCTTCACAAACCCAAACTGGGTGGGGTCCAGTGTTTGAAGGTTGCCAATGTCTTTGTTTATAAGTTCCATGATAATGCGTTCCATGCCCTTGCAGATCAGGCTCATCAGACAGATGGGACGGTAGTTCCCGAGATCCAAGGTGGATCCCTCCTTGTGGAGTGGGATAACTGTAGCTGTGTGCCACTCAGTGGGCATGAAGCATGAGGTAAGGCTATGATTAAACATGACACTTAGGTGAGGTGCCAGTTCATTTTGTAGTTCATGTAGTATACAGCCCGGGATGTCATTTGGTCCCATGGATGCTGTATTCTTAGCTTTGGACAGTGCGGTTTCTATCTGTGTGGCCATGATTACCGGAATTTGGCAATTTTTTTACATTGAGATGGGCCCTTTAGGAGGTGAGAGGGAGGTGAAGCTGGCACTAAATTGATCTGCCAGGATATTGGCAATATCCTTGGGATCAGTATATTTAATGCCATTCTGTTGTAGCTCAGAGCAGATCTGAGCATTGCTATTTAGATTCTTGACATAAATATAGAATGCCTTGTGGGTGTCTCTGGAATCTTTGGCAATTTTATTTTTGTAACTAGCTTTGGAGGATTTTTATGAGGGATCTCAGCTTCTTACTGAGGTTGGTAAGGGAATTTTTTGCATTCTGGGATTTTCCTCTTTTCTTCCTTCTGTTGTATAGTTTGTTTATGGCAGGGGACCACCAGACTGGCTTCCTTTTTTTGGAGGAGAGCGTCTTGGTTATATTTGGGATGGCACGATTCATGCAGGAGTGGATGTGCTCGTACAGTGCCTTAGTGTAGGATTCGGCAGTCGAACTTTCAACTCCTGTCTGCAAGGGTGTCATGAAGTTTGTCACTTCTGACTTGAGTAGCATGAAGATGGCTTTGGAGAAGTTTTTTTTAAGGAGGTTTCCTTACTGGGGGGGGGGTGTGGATGTCAAGGGTGATTTGCTTATGGTCAGACCTGACCAATGAGGGGGTGACCACTGGTGTGGAGCATCTATCTCCCATGTTGATAATGACCAGGTCTAGGATACTGGAGCCCCTGGTGGGACAATGGATTAGTTGATGCAGGGCATTGAAATTTATGAATTCCAAGAACCATTGGGAAAAGGTGTTGGTACCCAAGTAGTTTTCCCAGTTAATGGCAGGGTAGTTGAAATCACCCAGTATTAGGGTGTTTGGTTGTATCTTAATATTTTCCAGTATGTTTAGAAAGGTGTAGTGAGAATCTTGGAGCATGGTGGGGGATCTGTACCAAGCTACAATTTGGATTGCAGTCTTACCTAGTGTTAGTTGCACCTGGAGAATTTCAGATCCATTGTGTTGTTCAACTAGCCTGAAGGTGTGAATATCCTTGGTGAATATGGACACTCCTCCACCTTTAGTGTTTCGGTCTTGGTTTGGTGGCAGAAAAGTGTGGTAAGAGTTGTAGCCTGGTATTGCAGGGGTACTCTCTGGAGCCTTGAACCAGGTGTCAGTTACTGCACAGATATCGATGTTCTCCATATTTAGGAGTGCCTCGAGAGAGTGCATTTTGAGGTTAAGACTTCAAGCATTGAGTAGCATTGCCTTCAGATTTTCCATGCTTGTATCTGTTACGGTGGTGGTTTTGTCCTTTGAACCTTGCCTAAAAATGGCACTATAGGGGTGGCAAGAGCTTTAGCCAGTAACCTGAATCCCAGGGGTGACAGGTGCAGACCATCTCTGGCAAAGCATCGTGGTTTGTCGATCATGTCATCCCAGGCAGACAGATAATGGATTCCCTTTAAATGACATCAGAAGCTTAGCCAATTGTTGAAGTCAATCATTTTGTCCTTATACTATGGTGTCATTCTGGGCACAGGCAGGATGCTACTCAGGGCTAGGGTCATACCTGCCTGGGCCACATGATCTGAGTGCTCTTCCATGTCTCTTTTCATGTAGTCCAGGGAAGTATGTCTCAAGTCATTCACTCCAACATGGACAATGACAGAGTCGTATTTGTACTTGTTGTGGAGTGACTTGAGTGCATGCGTTTTGTGGCAGATCCTGGCAGTCGACAGGCAGCTGACTGTAATTTTCTCCTTGTTCAGCCTGGTGAGTGGGACATCAGTGTGCCTGACTATAGAGTCACCTATGACTAAAGTGTTGGGTACGTTGTCTTGCCTTAGGGGCTGTTATTGGGTGGCATACTGGTGTTGTGAGCTATGTGTCACTTTGGTTGTGACTGGTGTTTGTTTGCATTTCAGCTTCAGAGGTCCTTGTTGCTTGGGCAGGTTAATGTTAACAGCTTCCGCATATGTGGGTTTATTGTTGCTATGTGTGGATGTTGATGGTGTGGGTTTTGAAGGGCTATGTGTTGTTTGAGGTATAGTGCAGGTGTTAACCTTCTCCTGACTGTCTAGCACAATCTTGGCTGGAGAAAGCTTTGCTTCCAGTTTGGCTATGTAAGTGCATCTCTCGCAGGTTGTAGTGTTGGGTGGTGGGAGGAGAGGGTGTCTGTGTACATGAGGCATTTGCTGCATTGCCTCAGTATGCCTAGATTCACCAGGTGGACAGGAAAAATCACCAGAAGCTGACCCTTGGACATGCCTGTTTAGGTGTTTTTTTTTTGTAAAGTACAAGAGCTGTTTTCCCTTACCTTTGCAAGGTACTTTGCAATTATAGGCTGTTTAGTGCCTACGATTACTTTCTCCTTATTAACAAGGAGAGTTGAGTGCTTGTATCAGTTTAAGGCTTCCTAGTGCTTTCCAGCAGGTTCTAGAGCAAGTGCTAGTCACAGGGGTTCAGATTTTAGTGCTACTACTAAGAAACCAGCTAGTTCTAAGGGAAAATTTGAAGAGCAGACTTTCTGGCACCTGGAATACTTTAACCGTAGCCCCATGATGGGAAAAATGCGCAAACACGTGTTTTTAAGCCAGAAAGTTAAAAGGGATACAAATCAGCCCAAAATGGCTATTAAAATTATAATTTCAGAGCTGGAAATCACTCCTCTAGTGTTAGATAGGCAGTACAATGCTCACCACTCCCACTGGTAAGCAGTAGGACTTCCCTCTACAACAGCAAGGCCTGGATAGCTCTGAACACAGAAAATAAAGACCTGAAACAAGCAAAGCCTGGGATCTGGGCTATACTAGCTAGGAAAGGCAGGAAACAAGCAAACAAGATAGTATTTTTTTGTTTTGTTAAAACAGGCTAAACAATACGATAATACAGTAAATAAGCACAGAAAAGGCTGCAGCCCTAAACAGTAAATGCAATTAAAACTCTACAAAATTAGCAATTTAAAACTTTTTAAATGAAACAAGGCAAGTGCACAACTGAAAAACGATTTAAGATACAGTAATTCAGTAGAATATGTAGCTAGTCTACATATACAGAAAAGACTATATATACCAAAAAGCAGCTACAACATACTAAAACAATTCAGAAGCAGTGCAACCTAGAGCACTTGAGTTGCAGCAATATTAAGGCAAATACAGTTTTAATAACTGCACTAAAATATACTCTATATTTCCAAAATTTTGAGAAGCACAGTCAGATAGCTCTTTTCAACCCCCTGATATAAAGCGCGCTTTTGCGTGATTTAGCGCGGAGTTGCCCATAGAGCACCATCGGGCAGCGTCGTTTAAACAAGGTTAAACTATTTCTGGCTCCGTAAAGTCTGCTGTTCAATTTTTCCCTTAGAACTTCTCTACTTGCAATCTAAACAGTCTATTCTCTATCTCAAAAGCTCAGCACTTGCTCCTAAAGCATTTTTATATAGGTAAAGTACTTATATACTAAACAAAGTACTACATTAGCCTAGAATCCCCTTGAGTACCCATTTCCCTATACAGCAAACTTTTTCACTTTTTCTAGCATGTTGAAGGGTCAGTTGCTAGCATCCTCTCCTGTTCAGCTGGTGAATCTGGGCATCTTGAGGCAATGTTACAATTGCCTCGTACACAGACAACCCACTCCTTCTCCCACAAAACACAAATACATGTGAGAGATGCAACTATATAGCCAAACTGGAGGCTGAGCTCTCTCAACTCAGGACTGGCAAGACCAGACAGGAGGAGAAGGAAACCACGCACACCACAAACCCAGTTTCACATAGAACTATCACAACTGCAAAACAAACACATAAACACACAAAGACATACTCGGAGGTACTGATCAAAAATCTACCAAAACTACAGAGGCCTCCAAAGCAGACACCCAAGCAACTGCCACCTCAAGACATAAGACATGCAACACATAGTTCTCAAAGTCAGTGTGCTAAACAGTCACAGCCCTTAAGGCCAAACACAATGCCAGACACACTTGTTATAGGTGACTCCCATAGTCAGACACACTGACGTCCCACTCACCAGACTGAACAAGGAAAAGATCACAGTAAGCTGCCTGTCAGGCGCTAGAATCCGCCACATAACACAAGCACTCAGGTCACTCCACAGCAAGTACAAGTATGACTCAGTTATTGTCCATGCCGGTGTGAACAACCTGAGACGTACCTCCCTGGACTACATGAAAAGAGACATAGAGGAGCTCTCAGATTATGTAGCCCAGGCCGGTATGACCCTGACCCTGAGCAGTATCCTACCCTCACCAAGAATGATGCCACAATACAGAGACAAAATGATCAGTTTTAATAACTGGCTTAATTACTGGTGTCATTCTAAGGATCAATGTCTGTCTGCCTGGGATGACATGCTTGACAAGCCACGCTGCTTCGCATGGGACGGCTTGCACCTGTCACCCTGGGCTTCCGGATATTGGCAAAGGCTCTTGCCACCCCATAGTGCTTTTTAGGCAAGGTTCAAATGATAAACCTACCGCCCTAGAAAACAAAAATGGAGAAAAACTAAGGGTAATACTGCTCAATGTCAGAAGTCTAAACCTCAAGATGCACGCCCTCGAAGCCCTCCTCAGTATGGAGAACATCGATGTCTGTGCTGTGACTGAAACCTGGTTCAAGGCTCCTGAGAGCACCCCAGCACTATCAGGTTATACCTCATATCATGCGTTCTGGCCCCAAAATCCGGACCGAACCACAAAGGAGGAGTATCCATATTCATAAAGGATACTCACACCTCCAGGTTAGTAACAACGCATGAAGCATCGGAGACCATCCAGGTGCAATTAACCATAGGTAAAACTGCCCTACAGTTTGTAGCATGCTACAGACCACCCTCTCAAACTCAGGAAACCCACACAGCCTTCCTGAAGACACTGGAGAGTATGAATGTCTCTCCAAACACCATCATATTGGGTGACTTCAACTACCCAAACATAGACTGGGAACATTACTCAAGCCCCAACACCCTAGCCTAAAGGTTCCTGTGGTTCATAAACTCAAATGCTATGGAACAACTAGTCACCATTCCCACAAGAGGAGAAAATATACTAGACCTGATCATCACAAACATGGGGACAAAATGCTCCACACTGGAAGTATATCCCTCATTGGTGAGATCAGACCATAAATTAATCTCACTGGAGATCCACATCCCGCCCCCAACCCCAGCAAAAAAGACCACAGTGAAGAACTTCTCAAAAGCAAACTTCACACTTCTTAAGACTGGAGTGGTATCCTTCAAGGCCCCCGAGCCAGTGGAAACCACAACCCACGCTGCTGAAACCCTTACAAATGCCTTCTATGAGCACCTCCAGGAATGTATGGATCAAGCAATCCCTAATAAAATCAAGACCCTTTCCACCAAAGGCAGGCGTCCGGTCTGGTGGACCCCAGCGATAAACAAACTCTACAACAAGAGGAGAAAGCTACTACATGACAGAGCAAAATCCCTAAAAGGGAAGGCATCTTTGATCAATACTAGCAAAAAACTACGATCACTCATAAAATCATCCAAGGCCAACTTTGAGAGAAAAATCGCTAATGACACAAAAGACAATCATAAGGTCTTCTTTAGCTATGTTAGAAACCTGGGTGGAAACTCCCAGATATGCTCAGAATTAGTCCAAAATGATACAAAAATCACTGAACCCACAGACATTGCCAACATACTGGCAAACAGGTTCAGTGCAAATTTCTCCCCTCCCTCCCCAAAGGAGAAATATCTATCCCACCAGAGTCTAGCCTCCCAAACATCTCAGATGCCCAGGTGAGAGCTGCTCTCTCTAAAGCAAAAACACAGCATCAATGGGACGGACGGTGTCCCGGCTGTGTGCTACACTAACTCAATGAGGAACTAAACCCACACATAAGGCTGCTGTTTAATCTTAGCCTTACTACAGGATCGTGCCCAAAGAATGGCGTCACGGCAACTGTGGTCCCACTCCACAAAGGCGGTGCTTCTATGGACCCTGGAAATTACCGCCCCATAAGCTTGATGAGCCTTGTCTACAAAGCTATGGAGAGGATCATAATGGAACTCATAAATAAAGACATTGGGGACCTACAGACACTGGATCCTACCCAATTTGGCTTTGTCAAGGGCAGATCCTACCTTGTGAACTTGGTCGACTTTTTCGAAACAGTCACTAAGGCCATTGATGAGGGTAAGGCAGTTCACACAGCCTACCTTGACCTAGCAAAAGCGTTCGACACAATACCCCACTCGGGCATCATAGAAAAGCTCACCAGCTTAGATGTAAACCCATATGTCACAAGATGGGTTGCAAACTGGCTCAAGGACAGAACCCACAGGGTTAGAGTTGCTGGTGCCATGTCAGACTCTAAGCCGGTCACGAGCGGTGTCCCACAGGGCTCAGTCCTGGGCCCCCTCTTGTTCGGCATTTATTTTTCTGAAGTGTAGGCAAACATAGGGGGATTGTGGCTAACAAAATTTGCCGATGACTGCAAACTGGGCACCATAATTGACACTCCATCAGACACAGACATCCTCCAGAGAGGACTCATAGAAATGGATAACTGGTGCCAGAGCCATGGCCTTAAGCTAAATGCCAAAAAATGTATAGTCATACCCTTTGGGAAAAACAAGGTAACCCCTAATTACCACATAGGTGGTAATCCATTAAACATGGAAGAAGTTATCAGGGACCTGGGGACCCAAGTTGACAGTAACCTCTCTTTTGACACTCACATTGCCAAAGTGGTTAGGAAGACCTTCTACATTGCCCACCTGATCATGAAGGGATTCACATCCAGATCAGGAGAGGCCATTGTACCCCTGTACTCTTCACTTATCAGACCAATGATTGAGTACAACGCCCCATTCGGAATGTACCTTACCCGACACCTGCAGCAGTTGGAAAGACCCCAAAAGTTCCTCACCAAAAGGATAAAGGGGCTCAAACATATGTCATACGCTGCCCAACTGAAGAAACTCCAGCTCTATTCAGTCGCATACCGTCTGCTCAGAGGTGATCTGTGCCTGATATACAAGGCCATGTCCAACCCGGAATTAATGGACATGCTCCACCTCAAAAAATCCAAATCCACCAGAGCCACGAGAGCAAGAGACTTAAACCTCAACACAGATATAAATAGGACATGCTGGAGGGACAGATTCATCATCCAGAGACTCCCTACACTATGGAACAGAATCCCAGTCCATGTGAGGCAGAGCCCCTCACTGACTCTGTTCAAGAGAAATCTTGACGAGTGGATGGGAGATCGTAGGTTTACCCCGGGAATCATCTCTGTGTCACTGCTGGACAGAGGCACAGCAAACTAATGGGTATAGTATTCTCATTCTAAGGGGTGGTGAAAGCCACACACACTCTGGCTAGGCTTATAAATGCCCTAGGGCAGATAGCCTAGTATGAACCTATGAACCTATGAACACAAGGAGATTCAGGCAATTTAAGAAAGGGGGAAAGGAGGAACAGAAAGAAAGAAACTAAGTGGGTTGGCCTTCTCAGATGTTCTCTCTGTATTAGGTAGAATGAGCTAATGACACTAGACTGAGAGGAGTGTCCAAGATCAAATTTAGAGTAGGGGCGGGCAACTGCAAGGTCAGCTATTTTAGGCAGAAAACACTACGGAAATGTTTAACACAGCAGAAAACCAGCAGTGAGCCAATAGCTATGAAATACAGTACAAGTATGCAGTATACAATAAAATTGCTATAAATATCTAGAATAAGCAATAACTACTACAAATAAGCAAAAAAAACAGGCTACTTATTACTATATATCACAGATCAGGTGCTCCTCCTCAGACAGCTCTGTGTGTAATGGCTGAAACACTCAAGTTAACTTCTTAAGTAACAGAAAGTTGAAACCTGAAACAACTTTAAAAAAAGCTCAAAGGAACCAATGAGGTGCTTTCTCCAAGCCATAGACCTGGCAACCCAACTAGACAATGACCATAAACACTAAACTCTCAGTGAAGTGGGGGATGGTCTTTGCTAACTAAGATGGCCTGGACAATGAGCTCAGAAAACAGCCTCTAACAAACAACTAGGCCCACAACACAATCAGGAATATGGAGAATATTACAGCTACTACCTAAACTATTTTAAGCAGAAAACACTACCGAAATGTTTAACACAGCAGAAAACCAGCAGTGAGCCAATAGCTATGGAATACAGTACAAGTATGCAGCATACAATAAAATTGCTACAAATATCTAGAACAAGCAATAACTACTACAAATAAGCAAAAAAAAAAAAAACGTATTGCTATATATCACAGATCAGGTGCTCCTCCTCAGACAGCTCTGTGTGTAATGTATACAACACAGTAATACGAGTTGCATATACTCACATGATATACATTGCAGCTGTACACCAGAAGGGCCTGTATTGATGAATATTGACAAAGATTTCAGTAATCACATGTGCTAAACATCGTTGAAAGCTCTAACAATGTCACTGTGACATACCTGCTCTTTCTTCACTTGGTAATGCGTGGCTTGCCCCTCCACTGAATGTACCTGTAATGTTCAAGGTCATGGAAACAACAATGTAATAGTAAACAGCAGTGCCATTACATGAGATGTGGGCACCAACAAGGTAGTGTGCACAGCAAGAGTACAGAAACATTCACCTGGTGTTCTCTGCTGTATGCCCAAAGTAGTTGGACCTCTGAATATTAATGCAGTAAACATTACAACTGCAGATGGCGCTGCTCTGTCTGTAACTCAGATCTACCAATACCTGTAATTTTACTTATGTTCATCATCCTCACTTTGTGTGAAAGTTTGTTCACGACTCAAATGTGCCACTGTAAATCAAACGCAGGAATACATGAATGTGCATGCTTAAGCAATATACAGTGAGTGTCAAAATACTCATCCATGTACTGAACATGGATACATACATGTCCATACTGGAACCCCTGCTTCAATCCCACCCCCAGGAATTTATCACTCCCTCTTGCTCTATGCAGTGAGGCAAAAAAACTGATGTCATCAGGGGTGGTCAAAGGTGCTCCACACCGGTGGCATTCCTTGACCTCTCATAATGTTTGACTGTGTTGGCTGCACAAAGAACAGCAATGTCTACAGTACTGATGGGATCAGTTGTGGCCTCCAATGGCACTGATCATGTTTGTGAGGTCCATACATATTTCATTTCTCCACACAGTATCCCCTGAATGGCTTCTTCCTTTTTTAATTTCTCCAAGTCTTTTGGGTTTCTAATACCACGACAGGAATGGACCCCATTCCTAAGTCAAAGTATGTTTAAAGTTCATGAAATAAGTATTGTTTCAATCTTTGATGTTAGCCAAAAGTGCTCATCACAGCACCTGCAATATGCCCAGTAATGAATCCTTCTGCAATTTGTACTGAGTTACATATATCAGTAACATATCTAAGTATGATTGTAAATTTTATTTTATAAGATCCACTGCTCCTACAACTACTGGAACTGCCTGGGTATCCTTTTTCCACACTGACCTTGTTTCTGCCTGCAAATTCTGGTATTTTATGATTTTGTGCCTCTCTGTATGTAAGAAACTGTAGTCACTGGGTGTAGCAATTTGAAAAATTAATGCGACTTTTGTCTTCTTTTCATGAACTACTATATCTGTTTTTCTCGCATCTATATTTTGAACTGTTGGTAATGGATAATCCCATGTCATATAAACGTCATCATTTTCTATGGTACTTTGTGGCTCATGTTTCCACTGTTTTTCAAATATGTTTGCACAATCCCCAATGCAACAGTCTTGCCACATAATTATGCCTTTAGGTATACAGTCCTTCTGCCATTAGTATATCAAAACTAGCAGCAAGATGAGTGACTGTTTCCAATTCTGTTTTACAGAACCTACATTTGTCTGTTTCTCCCACATGTTCAATGGACTTTGGAAACCAACATGACTGTAGTCCACTACCTTGGGCTGCTAATATAAACCTTTCTTCCTTTGGTTTAAATTCACTTCTTAACCATTCTTGTGTTCGATCCTGATCAGCATAAGGTTGTTCCAAGTTTTTTCTAGACTTGCAATAAGAAGTTATGTACCTACCATAACGTTACGTTAGTTGTCTTCTTCTCACCTTCTTTCTTGCTGGTTGGGTTCGGAGCCGATCCTCGGCTCCGACTCAGCCATCTTCAAAAGCTCGAGAGCTGCTTACTGACTCAAGGCCCCCCTATATTCCATGATGCCTGGCGCTAGATACCCAGATCTCATTTGGTAAGTCTAACTGCAGACATAATAATACAGAAATCCTATCCTAGAATGCATAAATCCTACTGGAGAGACTACTAGTCAGAAGGAATAGCCAGAGAAGACTCCCAGTGAGAGAAAACATAATGAACTCTTCTCGGTCTACTAGGATAGGGGGATGGAAGGTGGGAGGCAAGAAAGAAGGTGAGAAGAAGACAACTAACATGGAACGTTATGGTAGGTACATAACTTCTTAATGTTAAGTTGTCTATCTCGCCATCATTCTTGCTGGTTGGGACAGCGTCCCTAGCACCTCAATCCTGGGTGGCTCATCGGAACAGACTCTTCAGAACAGTGGAACCAAAATCAGCTATGCTCCTGGAGGCCACGTCCAGCTTATAATGTGAAATGAAGGTATGAGGATTGGCCCATGTAGCTGCCGCACAAATAGTTTCCATTGGCAATCTTGCCTGAAAAGCCACTGAAGTAGCTAGAGCTCTAGTGGAGTGACCTTTCAGTTTAGCAGGAAGCTCTTTAACCCTTAACTGATATGTAAATGTAATGATAGATGTCAACCACCTAGATAAGGTTACTTTTGACACAGGTAGACCTTGTTTGCCCTCAAGATAGGACAGGAACAGCTGGTCTGATTTTCTTATTTGCTTAGTTCTATGCAAGTAAAAGCGTAACTATCTATGAACATCCAACTGATGCAATTTGTATTCTGCCTTGTTGGAATAATTTGGAAAAAACACAGGCAGATCAATAGACTGATTCAAATTATTGTCAGAAGAAACCTTTGGAAGGAAGGATTAGTCCTGAGAGACACTCTGTCATTGTGGAAAACTAGATAAGGAGGGTGAACACAAGGGGCCTGAAGCTCAGAAACTCTTCTGGCTGAAGTAATTGCAACCAGAAAAAGGGTTTTCCAAGAAAAAACTTCAAGGAACAAGAAGCTGCTGGTTCAAAGGGGGGCAGTATCAGGGAAGCTAAGATCAAATTTAGATCCCACGGAGGTGGGGGATCTCTCACTGAGGCTTGAGTAAAGTAGTCCCTTTGAGAAAAGCTTTACAAAGCTTATGGGACATAATACTAGTGTCAGATAGACCTGTATGAAAGTTTGAAATTGCAGCTAACTGCACTCTAATCGTGGCAGAAGAAGATCCAGCATGAAAAAGCTCCGCTAAAAAATCCAGAATATGGTGCACAGGGGCTGAAAAGGGATCTATATTCCTAGCCTCTGCCCAGAAAGAGAAACATTTCCACTTACTAGCATAAGTCTTTCTAGTGGTAAACTTGCGCGATGATAAGATGATTTCACGCACCGAGTGGGAGATGTTCGGAAGCCTGGCTAAGGTCGGAAGTGGAGCAACCAAGAAGTGAGCTGGAGAGATTGAAGGGATTGGTGCAGCCCGCCCAACTGATGGATCAGGAGATCCGGAACTGGGTCCAGGGTCCAGGGCTGCTCCAGGAGGTAATGATGCAGGATCGGGAACCAAATTTGTCAAGGCCAGTAAGGGGCAATGAGGATCATCTTGCATCCCAATGTGGTAGCTTTCTGTATCAATTTGGGAATTAGGGGGAACGGAGGGAATGCATAAAGAAGTCCCTGAGGCCAATCGTGAACTAGAGCGTCTCTGGGGGAGTGTCCAAGAAGAGGGAGGAGAGAGAAGAAATTGTTGCACTTGCTGTTGAAGGGGGTGGCAAAAAGGTTGCAGCAAGGCTGACCCCATTTGTGGAAGATTTGGTCCGCCACTGTCTGATTGAGAGACCACTCGTGAGGCATGAGAATTGCTCTGCTCAGCCTGTCTACTATAACATTGGACTTCCCAGGGATGTGTGCTGCTATCAGAAACCATTGGGAAGAGATCACCCACTGCCAGAGTCTGAGTGCTTCTCGACATAGGGGGTAGGACCTGGTTCCGCCCTGCTTGTTGATGTACCACACTACTGACATATTGTCTGTTTGAATTGCAATGGTCCCAGTAGGAAGAGAGTTGTGAAGAGCTTGCAATGCCAAAAGCACGGCCCTCATCTCCAAGACATTGATATGCAGATGGTACTCGTGAGGCTGCCAGGTGCCTTGGACTGTTCTGCCCTGAAAATGCCCCCCCCACCCGATCAGGGAGGCATCCGTGGTCACCGTAGCCACTGGAGGAGGAAGAGCAAAAGGTCTGCCCTGGGGTACTGATGGGGAAACCATCCACCAAGCAGGTTGGTTTTTGCATGTGTGTGTGATCATTATCTTGTGAGACATTGGATGTTGCTGGAAAGACCACTGGGTGAACAGCATCCACTGAAGAATCCTCATATGAAAACTAGCAAGGGGAACTAGTATGATAGCCACTGCCATGAGACCCAAGGTTTTTAGGACGAATCTGGCCTGAATTTTTTTGCATCCTAATAAGACCTGCACATGTCGGCGAATGTCTAGCACTCTGTCTAATGGAAGTCTCTCTGACATGTCCTTTGTATTTAAGTTTGTGCCTATAAAGGTAATAGATTGACAAGGCGACAATGCAGACTTTTCAAAATTTATTGTGATGCCTAGTTTGGAGCAAGTTTGGATGGTGTAGTCTCTGGCTCGCAGCAGGTGATGTCTGGTGGTAGCAGTAAGGAGCCAGTCATCTAAATATGGAAACACCTGGAATCCTTGCCGTCTCAGGTGAGCGGTAACTACTGCCAAACATTTGGTGAACACCCTGGGGGCTGTGGTGAGACCAAAGGGCAGAGCTCTGAACTGATAATGACTGGCTCCCAGTTGGAAGCGGAGGAATCTTCTGGAGCATCTGTCCATTTTGACATGGTAGTACGCGTCCTGAAGATCTATGGAGCACATCCAATTGTCCTGACCCAGAAAGGGTAAAATGGACTGTAGCGTGACCATCCAGAACTTCGTTCTTTGAACAGACCTGTTTAGTCTGCTGAGATCCAGAATGGGTCTCCAGTCCCCTGTCTATTTTGGTGCCAAAAAGAACCTTGAGTAAATTCCGGATCCTTGCTGGTCTGCTGGGACTGGCTGGATGGCTCTTTTTCTTAGCAGTTTTGAAATTTCTTGAACTGCTTGATCCCTTAGATTGGGTGGAACATCTGGAAGGGATTTGTTGGGAATGTAGGGAGTGCGAAGGAAGGGGATCTTGTAGCCTTCGGATATGATAGACAGTACCCATTTGTCTTGTGTTATACTTTGCCAGGCTTTTGGGTACATCGATAATCTTCCCCGACTGCCTCCGAAGGTGGACAGCCGGACAGCACCTCAGGGATGCTGGAAGGGTTTGTCAGAGAAAGATTCTCTTTGGCCCTGATTTTGCAGACCCCCTCTGCGTCGAGGGCGGCGACTATTGTTGTTCCCTCCTCTGCCCCTGGAGGGGAACTCTCCACGTGTGTCAGGCAAGGCTCCCTGGGGTTTCTGGAACCACATCTTCACACTCTTTTGACCCTTGGGATACGGTCTTGAAGGAGTGGAAAAATGGACTCCCACAGCAGAGAGAGTCTTGCCTTTCTGCTCACACCTGGTAAGGGTATCCTTCACCTGTGGTCCAAAAAGAGCAGAACCATCAAACGGGGTGTTTGTGAAAGATGCCCTGAAGGGTTCCGCAAAGTTATATAACCACATCCAGGTATGCCTCCTCAAGGCCACGCCTGTGCCTGCGGCCCTACTCACACCATCGGCTGCGTAAGAGATGAGCCGCATGGAGGAGTTTACTACCGAGTTAAGAGTCACCAGCTGGGAGGTAACCTTAGCCTGGACCCCCACAGCTGATGGATCTTGAAGGGTATCTCCTAGCTCTTTAAGGAGATCCCTTTGAAGGCGAGTAAAGTGGCACAAATAGTTCAGAGACCTCATGGAGAAGGTCGCTGATGCAAACATCCGCTTCCCATATCTGTCCATTGTCCTAGATTCCTTATTAGGGGGATGAACAGACGAAGAAGTTTCAGCCAACTTCTTTTTTGTGGCCGCTGCTACCACCATGGCATCAACGGGAACACCCTTAGTCAGAAACTGTTTGTCTTGTGCTGCAGTAATAAATTTTGTGGGTCTTCGGGGGGTTGGTTCCACTGTGTCTGGGGCTGACCACACCTTCCGAGCCACCACAGACATCAGTGGATCAAAAGGTGGAGACACACAGGAGGTGGAGGGTCGGGAACCAAACGTGTCCAGGAATACTGACTCATCCTCTGAAGGGTTAAGGGTAGTCCAGTTCCCTCTCTGCCTAAGTATCTCAAGGATGTCTGAGAAACAGACATCCTCAGAGCGGGATCTTGGGGACCCTTCCGAATCCTCCAAGTCAGTACCTAAAGTGACAGACTCAGGGGAGTCAGCATGCTTCCTCTTGCATTTCCTCTTTTGAGGGGGTTCCTCTGAATGAACAGGGGAGGCCTCGGAAGAGGAAGATACACCGAATGGGGTGCCCTGGAGTGCTTGTTCCCCAAGCTTGGGGTCAGGAGGAGGGGCAGAGACAGGAGCAGGCACCATGGGGGGAGGAGCCGATGAAGCTGACCGTGAGGCTGACTCAGATGCTAGCACACTCCTCATGACCTCAAAGACACCTCTTCCCGATATTGGAGAAGGCTTCGGCTCCGAAGAGAACTCGAATCCTTCCCGGCACCAAGAGAGATGGCTCCGAAGCTGATGTAGGAGCCAAACTCACCTGCGCCAAAGCTCCGAGAGGGAGAATGGGGTCGGACAAGGGTCTGATGCCACTCGGAGCAGACTAGGGTGTCTCGGCGCCCAGATCCCTCCAAGGACGGCACCATGGAAGAGATCGGAGCCGACGATGGAACCGAAAGGGTAGGTATCTGTGCCAACGGTCTCACGGTCCCAGCCCCAGCAAGCTCCGGCTCCGAGCTCAAGGAATGAGTCGAAGGAGGAACTACTGCAGAGACAGATGGAACCGAACCCTGATGAGGGGGGCTGGATAACATTTTAGCCAGGGCCTGCGATTTTAAAAGCCTGCTCACCACTCTCTCCAGATCATGGTCAGATGGCCTAGACGAACGAGAAGAGTGGGATCGATGACTTCACTCCGACTGCAACAAAGGTGACCCCGGAGCCAAGTGTATCGACTCTAAGGATAGCGATCTAGAGCATTTTTGACTCCCTGACGGTTCCAACAGCAGAGTCGGGGCCGACTGGGAGATAGGTAATTTGGTTCCAGTCGGAACCGAAGTTGGCTGGGAGATAGGTACTTCGGTTCCAGCCGGAACCGAAGTTGATGCAGACGCCACACCCGACGACAGCTCCGAACTGGGAGCCGGCGGCTTCGATGGCTTGGAAGGTTTCACTGACTGAGACTTGGCCGGTGATCCTTCAGGTTTAAGCAAACCCCTAAGGATAAGCTTTTTCCTACGCTCCTGCAGGACTCTTGGACTAAAGGCGTGGCACACCAAACAAGAGTCCTGCAGGTGTAGGGTGCCCAAGCAATAGACACAAGAAGTGTGACCATCTGTCAGTGACATTTTTTGACAGCATGAGTCACACTTCTTGAATCCAGACACTTTCGTGTCTTTAGACATTCCTGTAAGGAAATATTAAATTACAAATAAAAAGTACAAAGGGAAGTAGGTAACTAGAAAAAAACACACTGCACACAAGTTACCACACCTTAACAGCACACATACACTCTATACTAGAAGAAAGGGTAAACAAACCTACTAACTACTACAATTTCTAGAGAAAAAATTTTTATACCTTAAAAAAAAGAAACAAGGATAAGCCTCTAACTAAAATGGCTACCTTAAGAAGGAAACAGGGGAGGGGGTAGGGGAAAACTCTCTAAGAAGAAAGCAAGTTTTCAAGGGGGAAGACTAAACACCAACAAATACTACAGCTATGTATGAACACTAAGTATTCTAACAACTAACTGTGATAATATACAAAAGTTATATATATATATATATATATATCAATAAAGTGAAAATTACGACCTGAGCCAGTAAACGCAACCTTGTAGCAGAAGCGGCAAATGAGATCTGAGTATCTAGCACCAGGCATCATGGGATATAGGGGGGCCTCGAGCCAGTAAGCAGCTCTCGAGCTTTTGAAGATGGCCGAGTCGGAGTTGAGGATCGGCTCCGAACCCAACCAGCAAGAATAAAGGCGAGACAGACAACTTAACTTCTATATTTATGCATTTTCCACATTTCTTGCCTTCTTGTCTGATCCTTCAACTTATATACCCACTTGATGCCAATATGCTTCTGCTAAACTAAGCAATGAAGTCATCTTAGACTTATTCTCCTCATGCTTCAAAACTTTCACTACATTTCAGTCTTGTGAGGTCAGCAGATATGTATGCAGTCCCAAGATTGCAGATCTATACATGTAATCAATTTTGAGGAGGACCATACCTTCTTCAGAATGGGGAAAATATAATCTTTGTATGCACTGATTTTTATAAATCATTTGATGAGCATGAAGCATTGTTCTAGTTTTCCTGTCCAACCTATCCAACACTTTTTGGAGGCAGTCAATCACTCCAAAACTGCAAGTTAGCCAGGAAGAGCAATTGGTTTATCACTTGGACTTTGTTTCTTGATGTCAATGCAGTTTTCAATATCAATTTAAGTCTTATAAATTATTCCTTACTATACTGTTCTACTTGCATTTGTTCAGTTTTATATTTGATCCTTCATCAATTCCCATTTGAATGTCCTAGGAGTCTCCTTCCATGTTGGTGGAGAGCATCAATGATGACATTTTCCTGGCGAGGGGTGTTTTCACCTCTAGGTCACTGGGTCATCTGGAAAACATTGATAGCCACATGATAAGACTCATGGATGAGCACATTTATGCATTTCAGTTAATGAACAGCATATGTCAAAATAAACAGTATGCATTCTTGTGCAAAGCAAACATCTGTATAACACTATCTGTGAGAAATACTGACATGACGTGAAAAGTATCAACAATGGTGTCATACAACATCTGTAAAAACAACATAACTTGTAACAGCTGCATATTTCATGAATGGGATTAGAACCCCTTGACATTACATATATGCTGAATAAGGCTCCAAAGCCAGCAGCATCATGCCACCACAGCTGCATCCATTTCACATCACTGTACTAAATCACTTAATTAAACAACTTATGGAAAGTGGAAGAATACCTTTGGATCCATAGGTAGTACAGAGCAATAGTTAATTGACACAGAACTGATAACACCTTTGTTACAAAGCATCATTCAAGAAATATCCATAACAGCATAAGAACAGCATATCACACTGTTTTAGAAGTCATGATTTAATAAATATTTATAACATCATCATATACTAGATATGGATACTGTTATAATCCATATGTTTCTGTAGTTAAGACCACAGAGTGCAAGGAATTACCAGTAAGAACTGTGTATGATCCATAAATCCTCCTGCATATACTGTTATCATCTGCATTGGAATTCTGTCTATACAACTGCATATGGGACTAAAGTAAACAATTTAGAACAGCAACACCTGTATGCATAAATTTCAAGACAATATCACTCTAGGAACTTATGAAAACTTCTGTAAAACTTAACATTTGGATTAAATATGACTTTAAACATGTACCAATTGAAATGATTAACTTTAACAGATGTGCTGATTACCACTACAGAAATTCCAGTAGGTGCCAATGTACCTCTCTCAGACTCACAGAATCAAAGGGCACCTTGTGTGCACAAAGCTTTAAGTACCATTTGAATCATACATAATTAATGAGGTTAATCAAAACTTTTGAATCTTATTCATGCACATCCAAGTAAAATGTCATTATGCGTGTCCCACGTAAACACCCAATAGGCATTGATAAATGGTACCATGTGTAGCACATGCTTGTTATTTTCCAGTAATCATGACATCATTACTACTTTCAAATACTGATCTTGATGCATTTACTGATCAGACCATTGCAAAATGTAAACTGAGTGGTACCTCAGTGAGCATTTCTCTGTGTTTCTGTTTTTCATATTTGAAAAAATTCTAAATTGTGATGAGTCCATGTGCCCAACTAGATTGAGGAGGAGACGACAAAGATGCTAATGGCCTACACTAGATTGAGGCAGAGGATGACAGCCAAGCTCAGGAACTTCATTATGATTGATGTGGAACTGGATCACGAGGGAACATTGACAGAGGATGGGGATCTTCTGCAATGAAGTGTAGGTTCATCACCGCTAAGATGACCTTCAAAGGAAGACTGATGAGGTGCAGATGCAGCCTGTAGATCCCTACAGTCATCATCTTCTTTTGGCTGTTCCTGTTAGGAGTTGCCACAGCGGATCATCTGTTTCCATTACTTCCTGTCCTCTGCATCATACTCTTTCACACCAACCGCCTGCATGTCCTCGCTCACCACATCCATAAACCTCATCTTAGGCCTTCCTCTTTTCCTCTTACCTGGCAGCTCCATCCTTAGCATCCTTTTCCCAATATACCCAGCATCCCTCCTCAGCACATGTCCAAACCAACGCAATCTCGCCTCTCTTGCTTGGTCTCCAAACTGTCCAACCTGAGCTGACCCTCTAATATACTGATTCCTAATCCTGTCCATCCTAGTCACACCCAGTGCAAATCTTAACATCTTTAACTCTGCCACATCCAGCTCTGACTCCTGCCTTTTCGACAATGCTACCATCTCCAACCCATATAACATAGCTGGTCTCACTACCCTCTTGTAGACCTTCCCTTTCACTCTTATTGCTACCCATCTGTCACAAATCACTCCTGACACTCTTCTCCACCCATTCCACCCTGCCTGTACTCTCTTCTTCACCTCTCTTCCACACTCACCATTACTCTGAACTGCTTGATCCCAAGTACTTAAACTCATCCACCTTTACCAACTCTACTCCCTGCATCCTCACCATTCCTCTACCCTCCCTCTCATTTACACACATATATTCTGTTTTAGCCCTGCTGACCTTCATTCCTCTCCTCTCTAAAGCATATCTCCACCTCTCCAGGGTCTCCTCAACCTGGTCCCTACTCTCACTACATATCACAATGTCATCTGCAAACATCATAGTCCACGGGGCCTCCTGTCTAATCTCATCTGTCAACCTGTCCATTACCACTGCAAATAAGAAAGGGCTCAGAGCTGACCCTTGATGTAATCCCACCTCCACCTTAAACGTATCTGTCACTTCCACCGCAGTCCTCCCCACCTTAAACATATCTGTCACTCCCATTGCAGTCCTCACCAATGTCACACCACCCTCGTACATATCCTGTACCACTCTTACATACTTCTCTGCCACTCCCGACTTCCTCATACAATACCACAACTCCTCTCTAGGCACCTTGTCATATGCTTTCTCTAAGTCCACAAAGATACAATGCAACTCCTTCTGACCTTCTCTGTATTTCTCCAACAACACTCTCAGAGCAAATATTGCATCTGTAGTGCTCTTTCCTGGCACAAAACCATACTGCTGATCACTAATCTTCACCTCCCTTCTTAACCTAGCTTCCACTACTCTTTCCCATAATTTCAAGCTGTGACTGATCAATTTTATCCCTCTGTAATTACTGTAGCTCTGCACATCACCCTTATTCTTAAAGATAGGTACCAAAACACTTTTTCTCCACTCCTCAGGCATCCTCTGAATTTCCAAAATTTCATTAAACAATCTGGTTAAAAATTCCACTGCCATTTCTCCTAAGCACCTCCATGCTAACACTGGTATGTCATCTGGACCAACAGCCTTTCCATTCTTCATCCTCTTCATAGCTGTCCTTACTTCCTCCTTGCTAATCTGCTTCACTTCCTGATTCACTATCCCCAAATCATCCAACCTTCTCTCTCTCTCATTCTCTTCATTCATCAACCCTTCAAAGTACTCTTTCCATCTACTCAACACACTCTCCTCACTTGCAAGTACATTTCCCTCACTGTCCTTTATCACCCTTACCTGCTGCACATCTTTCCCAGCTCTGTCCCTCTGTCTAGCCAATTGGTACAGGTCCTTTTCTCCCTCTTTAGTGTCCAATCTCTCATACAACTCTCTATATGCCTTATCCTTAGCCTTCACCACCTCTCTCTTTGCCATGCGCCTCATCTCCTTATACTCATGTCTACTTTCTTCATCTCTTTGACAATCCCACTTCTTCTTCGCCAACCTCTTCCTCTGTATACTCTCCTGTACTTCCTCATTCCACCACCATGTCTCCTTGTCCTCCTTCCTCTGTCCAGATGTCACACCAAGCACCTTCCTAGCAGTCTCCCTTACTAGCTCTGCTGTAGTTACCCAGCTATTCGGTAACTCTTCATTGCCTCCCAGTGCCTGTCTTAACTCTTCCCTGAACTCCACCTCACAATCACCCCTTTTTAACTTCCACTATTTAATCCTTGGCACTGCTTTCACCCTCTTCCTCCGCTTCTTGATCACCAACATCATCCTGCAGACTACCATTCTATGCTGCTTAACTACACTTTCCCCAGTCACCACTTTACAGTCTCCAATCTCCTTCAGACTGGCACTCCTACATAGGATATAATCCACCTGTGTGCATCTTCCTCCACTCTTGTACATCACCCTATGCTCCTCCCTCTTCTTAAAATACGTATTCACCACAGCCATGTCCATCCTTTTCACAAAATTCACAATCATCTGACCTTCTGCATTCCTCTCCTTAACACCATACCTACCCATCACTTCCTCATCCCATCTGTTCACTTCACCAACATGCCCATTGAAGTCCACTCCAATCATTAGTCTCTCACCCTTGGGTACACTCACCACGACTTCATCCAACTCACTCCAAAATTTTTCTTTCTCATTCATCGCACACCCAACTTGTGGAGCATATGCACTAACAATATTCATCATTACACCATCAATTTCAAGCTTCATAAACATCACTCTATGAGACACTCTCTTCACCTCCAAAACACTCTTGGCATACTGTTCCGTTAGGATAACCCCTACCCCATTTCTTCTGCCATCCACACCATGATAGAACAATTTGAACCCGCCTCCTATACACTCGGCCTTACTTTCCTTCCATCTGGTCTTTTGCACGCACAATATATCAACCTTCCTTCTCTCCATCATATCAGCTAGCTCTCTCCCTATACCAGTCATACTGCCAACATTCAAAGTTCCTACCCTCACTACTACACTCCTAACCTTCCTCCTCTCTTCCTGCCTTCGGGCATGCCTTCCCCCTCCTCTTCTTCTTCGGCCAAGATCCTACAGTAAGTACCAATATTCTACTTATTTCTTAATATTCCTATGTATTTCACAGATATTTATTTGACCCATATATATCATATACATTTTGTTACAAAAATCTTTTAGCTGCTTTGTGAATTAGTTTGTGGGCATAATTCAGTGGACTTTGTACTCATTGTCCTCTTGAATACGGGTTTGGTACCCACGTTGTTATTTTATCTAATAATTAATTAAGAATCATAAATTTGTCCTTTAAAGTTGTACATATGTCTCACATTTAAATGCATAATTTCAACTAGCCACCGTCCTCCTGCATCACTGATGCATATAGTGCCTAAACCATAGATAACTGTGCATTTCATAGTTTTCCATTATAGTCCCACTGTTTGACACATATATTTAATACAGATGCTTTTATAACCATGTTTTAGCTGCCAAGGGAATTGGTTTGTGTGGATAATGCAGTGGACTTTGTAACTGCTACCCTCTTGACTGTGGGTTCAAGTCCCATGTTGTTATTTTATTGAATAATTAAATAATAATCATAACTATGTCCTTTGAAGAGGTACATATGCTTTACTACATCTAACTACATGATTTCACATAGCCACTGTCCTCGTGCATCAGTCATGCATATAGTGTCTAGGTCGTGGATGACCAAGCATTTCGTAGTTTTCCATTACAGTCTCACTTTATCAACTATTGGACTGTTACAAGATGGAAGGCATACACGCATATAACTTACTTACATCATTCATCCTATCCAAGTACACAGACACATTTAATGAATGTACAAATGAATGCCCATAACATAAACATATTTGGTTACATATTTGTTGATAGCTGTTATGTTCTCACTATGAGAAGTGTAAAAATTGTATGCATTTTCCATATTCTGACATTCATTGCAGGATTTTTAATAAACAGCTGCAGTAACTGCTGTCAACAATGGATGCATTGTACATTAGCTCAGCCTATAAAACAACTTGTCATATGGCGTGTTATGGGTTCAAAACCACATAGGGAAACATCTTACCTTGGTTAACTTCACCCATAAAATTTTTTAAAAAATCATATTGTAATAGTTTATATTACATTTTATGTTGTGCATGGTAATGGATCACTGATCTAGTTTCTCTAGGAATAACGCCATATTCTGCAATGGCTTAATAACATCATTTATTGAAAACGGTGTTTAAAGAGTACTACCCATTTGTTTATAAGTAGCTCAGCTTCTAAGGACACAGGCCAACATGTCTACATTTTGTGTGCTGTGTGTTCAAGTCTTGAAAGGAGACACATACATCTTAAACTGTTATACCGATGCCATATACCCAAAGCATTGTTTTACCAAGCATTTTACACTTATTGATAGTAATTTATAATTTGACAGCTGTTGCAAATAACTCAGTTATTCATCAAATTACTACTGATTATCCATAATCCATAACATTCTATTAACAACAGCTATTTAACAGTGGTGCCAGTACATCTTGATAAATCCTGTTATATGTCTGAGAAATTTAATAGGTTAATATTGTATTCTGTTTAAAATGCTGTGAAGCACTGTTTTGTCAAGAAATACTGAAGTCAACTGTACAACAGACTAAAAGTGTAATTTTGAGGGACTATGATGGGCCCCACTAACAGCTGCAATGAACGGCAGGGAAGATGTATGTATTTAACTAGTGATGTACAATTACAAGGAATAATGGTCCTCACTCATAACTTTCTTTGTCCATAATGTACAACAACTTGTATAGTTCTATTCACACAAGCTGGATGTTCCAAAGCACTGTCACACTGTAAGAGGAATTACCTCAATTGCTGTTAATTTCTTTGAACACAGTGCTGACATGAATATAATTTCAAAAAAATTTAGTTACATGAGCATAACATGTTCATAGTTTGCAATCTTAAACCAAGATCATTTGTAGTATAGCATCCCCCATCAGGATTATGTCATCACATTAACTCTTTTCACAGCCTGAAAAAAGATGTTTTCATAGTTTAAATGTGCTAAGTAGATAGGTCCCCATGTTAAAGCTTGGCTGTAGGTTTGAATCTCATGTCCTCCAAGCTATGCTCAAAGATATTAACACCTGAATGTTACATTGTTTATTGTGCTATACTAAGGTTCTTCAGAGTAACAGTCTACAAAGTGTTTTATAAAATGCTTATCTTTATTTACTTAATAATTTTTAAATATTTTATTTCTTTATTTCCGTTGAGGAGGACCACACTTGGAATAGAATGATGTGCATCAAATGCATGCACAGGGTTGAAAAGCAGCAGAGGAAGAGAGGGGTGGTGAATATTTCATGTATCTTATGAAGTGAGATGCATATTCTACTTTTTTCAGGCCTATAATTTAAAAAAAATACATGTTTACTGATTAGAATGCAGGAATACCCATCATGAATCAATAAGGTAAATGAAATCGGCAAATGGTAGCTGTCATTACAAGTTGATGTATGTTGTATTTTCGATCCATTTTGTCAGCACGTTTTTAGAAATATATCCACAACATAAAGAATAGCTTGTTGCGTATGCAACTGTAAGTGCTGTGACTATTGTTTGCGATGCATGGTTTGGCATACTTGTACATCTGATTGCATTTTGTGATGTTTGATCTGCTGTGCATAGTCTGCCTCTTCACAGAAAGAATCGGAGTCTTGCACAGCTATTTGCAGACTGTGTGGCATGGTCTTCAGCCCAATTTTAGCATTATACCTCCATCACACATCATGGGTGTGTTTGTGAAAACACTGCCATAGCCTAGGCTAACTGATACTTGAGAAGTAACATTTTTGATAGCAGCAGTTCATAATAAGCACACCTTGCAAGTCAACATTGGCATTGTTTTTGTCTCCTAACATTATTTTATATATATATATATATATATATATATATATATATATATATATATATATATATTTTTTTTTTTTAACACTGCTATAGCCAAGGATAACTGACACCTGAGTGGGTGCACATCAGCAATCATGCTCCAGAAAATTTGATTTGAAAGATTGGCTCAGAAGAGAATGCATACTGATGTAAATGTGCAATACTACTATTAACTGAAATACTACATTCTGATATGTGTACAGTTGTTTTGACGGAAAACATTGCATTGTTTTTAGTGTTGTACTCATTATATTGATGTATGCCGAACCAAATTTCATGCTGCCTGTCTCAGAAGGATGTCATATGTTGTGCCTGTTGTCCGCAATGGTCTTTAATATCTTTCTCATCATTTATACAAATGATATGTTATGTCTGCTGATATACATCATTGAATGCAGACAGCAAAATATGTTTGTTGACCATTCATACATTTTTACAATGCTAATGTCACAAGTGTGCATGTCTAAGCATATATAACTGACCAGGAAAGAATACTGTTGTCCTTTTTTTAGGAGTATAATGGCTGTCTCAGGCCCTGCGTAAATGGTCATCATAACAATATTGTGTTGTGCTCTAATTTTCATGGGACTGTTTTGCATAATAAACATAGTCTTCTTTTTTGTTATGATTTGCAATCAGTCTTTACATAGCATGATACCAGAGGACATTCACCAATCTAAAGACGACGACATGCACATACAAGGCCACTGCCCGAATAATTTGAAGAAGACAATGACAGTGATGACTAGCAGCCTGGATCTGTCCCTGCTTGAGCCATCTTGCCTGCATCACAGAGGAGAAGTCACCATGGCCATGACAGAGACGATTTTCAGGAGTAGATCAGGGAGGTATTACAGATGTGTTCCAAACACATATGAGGGACATGAAGTGGACCTTCTTCGATGAGATGGAATGGGCTATGCGGGATTTGTTCAGGATGGTAGCTCATGAGATAATTTGGGAGTCTGATCCATATTAGCTTGGTCCCTCCAGTCGGTAAGTATTATCTGTGTGTTCTACTTGTGCTCTGCTGCCAACATGATGATTGGCATTTAACTGATTGGACTGTATTTGCACTGTTGTGCATGCATACCACATATCTGCCATGCTTATTTGTTATTATAATGTGACATTTACTGTGGTTTCAATGTGTGCATGACACACATGAACACATTACACTGTCCACACACATTCAACTGTCCATGCATTGTGGCAGCTAACCTGCTGATAATGCTGTGAAAGGCAGCCTGTAAACATTTGTCTTACTGGAATGACTGACAGACAACATATGTTGTATACAATCCAGCACCAAAAGTGTCATATGCCTTGGATGTCTGTTTTGCCATAGCAAGTATGTGCAACATACAAACATGTCATTCCACATGGTTTTGGATGATAGTTGTCATGATGCCCCACTTTCATGATATGGTATTGTGTCATGGTTGGCAATACTGATGAAATGTGGGATCAGACACAGGTATATCAAGACCATGTGCAGTCCTCTTTATCTGACTGCATCAAAGAGCAAGGTAGCATTAATCTTTACTCAGTGTTACAGATTACACAGTATTTCACAGTACATTACAACATTTTTTTGTATATAGCATTTCCACACACAAAATGTAGTGATGTTGGTGTACACCTTCCATAAATAGTTGTATACATAATGATTGCATGCATGTATGCACAGTCAGATACATACTGACACAGATATGTAGCTGTGACAAGTGAACACTCAGTGATGTACTGCAAATGTGCTGTAATGATGTTCACAGAGGTGTCCTCTGCTCCGTAATGAGCAGTGTAGTTGACATACATGTGTTTCTTTATCTGACATTTTCATGACAGTATATGTGTATGTGAATGAAATTTCTAACTTACTTACCTATGCATGTTGATGTGGCATGATTGAGCATTACTGTGTATGTGTGTTTTATACATGGCCAGTTTTGTGGACACCGAGAGTCCATCTATCCACTTGACATACATTTTCCATTTGTTTAAATGGATGTCTGTGTGTCTTCTATAACATGATGTGGTCCCAGATTGTCCATCTCCCTAATACTTTAATATGTTCCTAGTATTTCTTGCAGGTATGTTTGCCTTTGTCAAAACTACTATCCATTGCCAGTTATTAATTTGAGACAGTGAACATGTGCCAAATGTATGAGCATTTTAGAATGTGGGACATGCACACTAGCTGCTGGCTAATGTTTGTAATACTTGTTCTCATTCTACTTGTGTGTTACCCACTGTTTATTTATTTTTATTTATTGTCATTTGTTAACTGGGTTGGTCCAACTGAGCCAAAGGCCCATTTTCAGTGGAGACCTGAGGAGAAAAGCTCCAATTACAATTACAGATATTCCAAAAAAATAGTAATTAATACAAAGACTAAAAATTACAATAGTAACATTGACAAGAAACATTTACATAAAATGAAATAAACAAAGCCAAAATATCTATATATAAGTTTTAAAAAATATAATATAATAGCAGCAGGATAAACCCTGAGTAGGAATATTTACAAGAACCTGGTTGTAGATAAATTGTAAATTGAAGTGTTAGAAGAGCAAGAAAAAAGCCGGCTAAAAAGAGAGAGACAAATTTAAAGTAATCAAAAGTAGAATTTAGGAAGAAATCAGTTAGAGATAAGGTCAGAGCATGGCAAGGGCAGGACCAGGTCTTAAGAAGGTAGTGTTTGAGTTGTAGTTTGAAATGGAACTTATGGGGGATATTTCTTATTTTAAGTGGAAGGGAGTTCCAGGTGTGAGCGAGAGTATTTATATAGGGACTTACCAATATTTTTTGACGGTTTGTAAATGCCAAAAAATTGTTTGTCAGATGTACAAAGTTGATGTTGGGGGTTATATAAAGATACAATATTTGAGATGGAGGGACCGGAAGTGAGATTATAAAGAAATGAGTGTGTGATATGCAGTTGAGAAAGAAACAATTGTTTAGGGAATTCAGTCCATTGTAATGATTTAAGGGTGAGGCTGTGGTGGGATTTGTAGGGGAGATTACAGGCAAATCTAACTATTTTACTGTATGTTTGCTGAGGTTTAGAGAGAAGTGAAGACTGAAGGTTAGTAAAAACTGGAGCTGCATACAAAAGACAGGATAATAGGAGAGACAGGGCCAGGGAGGGTTTGGTGGAGGGTGAAAGCAGTTTGTGGTTATGGTACAGGAGACCAATTTTCTGATGGTTTTTTTTATGTAATTAAGGGTATGTATGTTGAATTTTAATTCATCGTCAATTATAACACAAGTAATTTAGTATGGGGTTCTGGTCTGATAGTGGTATTGTTGAGGGAGGTAATAGAGAAAGTAGATTTGTGTGTTGCCAGTGTTTTAGGAATGAAAAGTAGAAGTTTAGTTTTTTTTGGATTTAGAATTAGTTGATTATCAGTGAGCCAGGTTTTGATGGATGTAAAAGTATCTTGGGTAAGAGCAAGGAGTTCTGGGATGCTGTGGGCAGTGGTAATAAGGGTTGAGTCATCAGCATATTGTGCGAGTGTGGAGAGGTTGGTAGCAGAGGATAAACTGTTAGTAAAAATACTGGACAAGACAGGACCTAATATAAAGCTTTGGGGGACACCGGTATTAACAGGGAGGTGACAGTTTTCCAGCGTATAGATTGTTTTCTATTAGATAAGTAGCTAGAAAACCAGCTTAAATAGAGGGTGGAGAGATGAAGGTCATAGAGTTTAGTTATCAGTTTAGAGTGAAAGACAGTATGAAATGCTTTTGAGAGGTCGAGGAATAAACAGGAAACTAGTAGGTTATTGTCACGGGCTTCTGATACTGTTTGGGTGAATGAGAGTAGAGCTGTTGATGTACTGTGATGGGGTCTAAAGCCATGTTGGGTGGGAGAAAGAAGGTTATTATCTAGCAGGTGTTTAAGTAGCTGAGTGTGGACACACTTTTCTAGAATTTTGGAAAGGGGGGATAGTATAGCAATGGAACGATAGACGGATAGGTCAGTGGAGTTTTCTCCTTTGTGTAAATTGTGTAGAAAGATTTCCATACATCTGGGACAAGAGATTCAGTAACAGAATGATTAATAAGGATAGAAGCATGTATTTTTTACATCCATGTGCACAACCTGCTAGAGTCAATATTCTGTCCTGTTAGATTTTTTAACATATTATTACATGTCATTGATGTATGTATGTATGTGTATTAACCTTGATTTCATGTACACTCCATGTGTATTGATCTTGGTTTTATGTACATTCTATTTATGCCACTGACACCCATACATACACATGTACACCTGTGTGTTGCCTTTCACATGGTATATGTGTGTAACATACACACATTTGGTTGTGTACACCTAATTATGCATGTAGCAGCCTTGGCTGATCTTCTACAGTGCTTCTGTTTGGAGCTGTGCTTGATTTTTTTGCTTTTCACATGCATGGTCATATGTTTGTTTCTGTTCTCTGGAGATATGTACCACTGCTTGACCTGCATTTGCTCATCTGTGATGTGGCTTGGTTTACATACCTCTCAGTTGTCCAGATTTTTGTAGAACATCCAGATTTTTTCCTCAAAATTTCAGCTTGTTCCTCATACAATTTGTGGTTTTCTGGCAAATTACTGAGATTATTATTTATTTATTTATTGACATTTGGTGATTGGGAAAGTTTGATCAGGTCAGGAACCCATTTTCAGTGGACACCCAGGGAGAGAAGCTCCAGTGGTACAAGTATAGGCAGAATGTAGATATACAGTAATAACTTAAAAAGACATTATCATATGCATCCAGAAAAGATACAGTCAAACATTTTATACAATATTGCAAAAAAATTATTGTGGTTTAACATATAAGTGAAAAATTCAGCAAGTAGTACATTATACACAATAAAAATTCAGCAAGTAGTACATTATAAAGAATTTGTCAGGAAATAATCAGATTAGTTTTGTCTAGAAATTGCCGGCAGAGTTATGCTATGTAAGTATAGCAAGTTAAGGAGAGCAAAAGAAACTCGAACTAGTAAAGATGTAAGCGAAAAGAATCAGAAGGATGAGAGATAAGAAGATCGTATATGACATATTAGAGAAAGATTATAGTGGTATTTTTTATGTAAAAGCGGAAAAATAAAGCGGAACAATATGGGGTGTCTGGGGTATATGTAAGAAGAGGGGCTGTGCAGGAAGAAGCAGATATGATAAAGGATAGGGAGAAGATTTGGCTGTAGTTCTGGAAAGCTGGATTAAAGAATAATTGCTAGGTGATAGTTTAAATGGCAGATGTGAAGAGGGAGTGGGAGGGAGAAGTTGAGGGAGACAGATAAAGTATTATAGTTTAGGCATAGGAGCATGGGCTGATATGGGAGTTGAGGTAAATTTTTTTCAGATTAAGTTTGAAGGACGTAGAGATAGGGAGAGCTGAAGAATCCCTTAGAAATTTAATTTTAACACAAGCCCTCTGATTTTAGCCACTTTTCAAATTTGTAAGAGTAATATTTAAAATCTGTCCCAAATTTGGTCCTTTGTCCCCCCATTATGTCAGGCTTTGTCCAGATTTCTTGGGTTGAGAGGTATGCCTAGCTAACACCTGCACTGCTGATGGACTAATTTATCCAGTGTGTAGTGGGATCCTACTTTATTACCCTGGAGCAGATAGGGCATAGGTAGATTTTATTTTCTGCATTTCGCTATGGCTGGTATGCATCCCACCCTGTCCGACAGCGTTCCATTGCCCATCTTGTACAGTGTGCTGTCTGTGTAGCTAACCTGTCCATATTGTTTTTTTTCTAGCCTTTGTCTGTCTTGTATTCTGCTATACCTGCTGTGCTCACCCTTACTTCCTCTCTTCCTATTTTTACCTTTCCTTCCATTCTTTAAAAAAAAATTTAAAAAAATGGGGGCTATTCCCACCAAAAACATATTGCTCATGCCCCTCTGACTTTCCTTCAGATATTCCTGTTCCAACATGTCTCTTGTTTGACCCTTTTCTTCACCCATACACCACATCTTCTTTTCTATCTCACACTTTCCTTGGGTGTGTGTTACTTGTGTTGCCCACACAGGTCCCAAACCTATTGCTTGCAACTGTTAGCTATGGAGAAATGTCCGTAAATGCCCTTCGTCTTTAATTTTTTTATTAGGAAATTTATAGATTCAGTCTGAATTTGAAAATTCAAATCAATAGTTTTTATATGATACATGTATTATGTAGATATTCATAGTTGTCTGATTGTAATGTAAGGACTGATTTGAATATATATGTATTACAAATAGTCTTGCAACTCATGTATTATGTGGATGGCATATGGCCATATCTGTGATTGTCTGATACATTTCTGCAAATTTCTGTTACGACTGCCATGTGGATTAGTTTGGGATACCTGGCTTTTTTAATGTGTGCGTGTGGGGTTTTTTGGGTTATCACTGTGGTGTCAGTTACATTCGGTACATGTCCATGAAGTTACTGTACAGATTTTTTTATCTTTCTAAACAACTATCGGGATTCTTGATTTGTGATATCTTTCCATTTGTTTGGTAATGTACAACATTATTGGACTACTATTTTTTTTATACTTAACGATTACTTGCACATTGCTATAGTGCGTAGCTGGAACGCTGTACTCCATTTTGCACTAAGGTATTCTGATTTTCTTGTCGTATATTAGCACATTACAATTTTATCCACAAGTTTTTCACTGAGATCAGCATGATGCACTAGATTCCACAAGCTTTACGGAATCCAACCCTTAGTTTAAGTGTTAATTTTTTTTTAAAGCAGACAGCTGCATTCACATGCTATAGGAATGGTTCATGGACAGTCTCAGTGTGTGAATTCCAGTTTCTGCATTGCGATTCTCATGGGGTGAACAGGCGGACCATTCATTTCTCTGTCTCTCTTTTTTTCCTGCAAGAGGAAGAAAGAGGCAGACAGTTGGGCAGTGTAAAAGTGTGGGGGGCTCCCATCCCTCTTTCACCCTACTGATCCAGTGTCATTGTCTACAGTACCTACACCATGCATTTTGCACTTGCAACATTTAATTAGATAATCTCTAAAAAAAAAACAAATCATTGAAACAAAAACTCATCCATCTGGTCTATCTCAAAACTAAAAAAAATTGATTAAAAAATATTGCCTTAACTTTATCTATCGAATCCTGCTACAGCAGCAATCATCAACTTAAATAACTAATATTCAAATAAAAAAATACCAGATAACCTACTAAATCATTTAATAACAACTTGAAAGAAAACTAATACCAGCTGTAACCCCTGATAATAAAACCAAAAATAATTTAATATTATTCAATTTAAGATTCTAAATACATCATTTAAAACACAAAATGAAATAATGTAACCATAAGTTTTACAATTACAACTTTATATTGTATACATTATTGTCAAAGGAAAAAACTTCAAAGACCAATACACGTAAGGTTCAGTTAAGGCACTTTTAATAACTTACCACACACACTATAGACCCAGTCTCACATAGTACCATCACAACCTCAAATCATACACATAAACACACAAAGACATACTCGGAGGCTCTGATCAAAAATCTACCAAAACAGCAGAGGCCACCAAAGCAGACACCCAAACAACCACCACCTCAGAACACATCACCTGCAACACATAGACCTCACAGTCAGAGTGTCAAACAGTCACAGCCCTTAAGGCCAAACAAAATGCCAGACACACTAGTCACTGGTGACTCCATAGTCAGACACACTGACGTCCCGCTCACCAGACTGAGTAAGGAGAAGGTCACAGTAAGCTGCCTGTCGGGCGCTAGAATCCGCCACATAACGCAAGCACTCAGGTCTCTCAACAGCAGGTACAAATACGACTCAGTCATTGTCCACGCTGGTGTAAACGACCTGAGACGTACCTCCTTGGACTACATGAAAAGAGACATTGAGGAGCTCTCTGATTATGTAGCCCAGGCAGGTATGACCCTGACCTTGAGCAGTATCCTACCTTCACCAAGAATGATGCCACAATACAGAGATAAGATGATCAGCTTTAACAATTGGCTTAAACACTGGTGTCATTCAAAGGGGATCCAGTGTCTGTCTGCCTGGGATGACATGCTGGACAAGCCACGCTGCTTCGCAAGGGATGGCTTGCACCTGTCACCCCTGGGATTCCGGATATTGGCAAAGGCTCTTGCCACCCCAATAGTGCCTTTTTTAGGCAAGGCTCAAATTCTAAACCTACCACCCTAGAACACAAAAAGGAAAAAAACTAAGGGTAATGCTGCTCAATGCCAGAAGTCTGAATCTCAAAATGCACGCACTCGAGGCCCTTCTCAGTATGGAGAACATCGATGTCTGTGCTGTGACAGAAACCTGGTTCAAGGCTCCTGAGAGCACCCCAGCACTATCAGGTTTTACCTCATATCATGCGTTCCGCCCCAAAATCCGGACAATACCAAGAAAGGAGGGGTATCCATATTCATCAAGGACACCCACACCTCAAGACTGGTGGCAACACACGATGCATCGGAGACCATCCAGGTGCAATTAACCATAGGCAAGACTGCTCTGCAAATTGTAGCATGTTACAGGCCACCCTCACAAACTCAGGAACCTCACATGGCCTTCCTGAAAACACTAGAGGTGATAAATGTATTACCAAACACCATCATACTAGGTGACTTCAATTACCCTAATATAGACTGGGAACACTACTCAAGCCCAAACACCCTAGCCCAAAAGTTCCTGGAATTCATAAACTCAAATGCCATGGAACAACTAGTTACCATCCCCACAAGAGGAGATAACATACTTGACCTCATCATCACGAACATGGGAGCACAATGTTCAACACCGGAAGTATACCCCTCACTGGTGAGATCAGATCACAAACTAATCTCGCTGGAGGTCCTCATCCCACCCCCACCTGAAATAAAAAAGACCACAGTAAAGAACTTCTCGAAAGCCGACTTCACACTTCTAAAGACTAGTGTGGTCTCCTTTAAGGCCCCCGAGCCGGTGGAAAACAGTACACAAGCCGCTGAATCACTTACAAATGCCTTCTACCAGCACCTGCAGGACTGCATGGATAAGGCAATCCCAAGCAAAACAAAGACTCTTTGTACCAAAGGCAAGCGTCCAGTCTGGTGGACCCCAGCCATAAACAAACTCTACAACAAAAGGAGGAAGCTACTACAAGATAGAGCAAAATCCTTAAAAGGTAAGACACCCTTGATCACTATAAGTAAAAAACTAAGAGCTCTCATAAAATCATCCAAAGCAAATTTTGAGAGAAAAATAGCTAAAGACTCAAAAGACAATCATAAGGCCTTCTTTAGCTATGTTAGAAACCTGGGAGGAAACTCCCAGATATGCTCAGAACTAGTTCAAAATGATGTGAAGATTACTGATCCTACGGACATTGCCAACATACTGGCTGACAGGTTCAGTGCAAACGTCTCCCCCCCCTCCCCCACAAAAGGAGAGATATCTATACCAAACGAGTGCAGCCCCCTAAACATCTCCAACGCCCAAGTGAGAACTGCTCTCTCCAAAGCAAAAAACACAGCATCCATGGGACCTGATGGTGTCCCCGGCTGTGTGCTCCACGAACTCAATGAGGAATTAAACCCACAGCTAGGACAGCTGTTTAATCAAAGTCTTAACTCTGGATACGCACTCCAGGAGTGGCGCACTGCAACTGTGGTCCCACTTCACAAAGGCGGTGCCTCCACCGACCCTGGAAATTACCGGCCCATTAGCTTGACAAGCCTTATCTGCAAAGCCATGGAGAGGATCATAATGGACCTCATAAATAAAGACATAGGGAATTTGCAGACTTTGGATCCAACCCAGTTTGGCTTTGTCAAAGGCAGATCATGCCTTTTAAACTTGGTTGACTTTTTTGAAACAGTCACCAAAGCCATTGATGAGGGAAAGGCAGTCCATACAGCCTACCTTGATCTGGCGAAGGCCTTCGATACAATACCCCACTCGGGTATCATTGAAAAACTCATCAGCTTAAATATTAACCCATACATCACAAGATGGGTTGCAAACTGGCTGAGTGACAGAACCCACAGGGTCAGAGTTGCTGGCGCCATATCAGACTCAAAGCCTGTCACAAGTGGTGTCCCACAGGGCTCAGTCCTGGGCCCACTCTTGTTTGGCATCTACTTCTCTGAAGTACAAGCAAACACAGGAGGGTTATGGCTGACAAAGTTTGCAGATGACTGCAAACTGGGCACCATAGTAGAAAACACATCTGACACAGATATCCTTCAGAAGGGTCTCACAGAAACGTATAACTGGTGCCAGAGCCATGGCCTAAAGTTAAATGCCAAAAAATGCATAGTCATACCCTTCGGGAAAAACAAGGTTACCCCTAGCTACCAAATAGGTGGCAATCCACTGAGCACAGAAGAAGTTATCAGGGACCTGGGGACCCAGGTTGATAGTAGTCTGTCATTCGACACCCATGTAGCTAAAGTAGTTAGGAAGACCTTCTACATTGCCCACCTTATCATGAAGGGATTCTCATCTAGATCAAGGGAGGTCATTGTCTCCCTCTACTCATCACTCATCAGACCAATGATTGAGTACAATGCCCCATTCGGAATGTATCTGACCCGACACTTGCAGCAGCTGGAGAGGCCACAAAAGTTCCTCACCAAAAGGATAAAGGGTCTCAAAAATCTGTCCTATGCTGCCCGACTGAAAGAACTCCAGCTCTATTCAGTCGCCACCGCTTGCTCAGAGGTGACCTTTGCCTAACATACAAGGCCATGTCAAACCCAGATTTGATGAATATGCTTCACCTCAAAAAATCTAGATCCATCAGAGCCACAAGGGCGGGAGACTTAAACCTCGACACGGCTATTAATAGGACGTGCTGGAGGGATAGATTCATCACCCAAAGACTCCCTATGCTGTGGAACAAAATCCCGGTATATGTGAGGCAGAGCACCTCGCTGGCCTTGTTCAAGAGAAATCTTGACCAATGGATGGGAGATCGCAGATATACCCCAGGGATTACCTCAGTGTCACTGCTCGACAGAGGCACAGCAAAATAATGGGTACAGTTCCCCATACTAAAGGGGTGGCGTAAGCCACAAAACGATGGGCTAGGCTTGTAAATGCCCTCGGGCAGATAGCCTAGTATGAACCTATGAACCTATGAACTTACAGCAAGGAGACAAAAGCATGCAAATACAAGATTTTGCCTAACTACTAACAGGAAGTATACTATTCTTATACTGTTTTACAAGGTATGGCCATCTATAGCTGACGTAATCAAACACAACTTTCAGTATTGTTCTACAGCAGATGTTACTCAGATTTTCTGCTGACATTACTACATTTGTGAGAAACTTTTTGAGAAAAACAACCTGGCCTTGGTGGGCACCAGCCCGTTACAAGCTACTATTGTACAGTTCTAATGCATGTGTTACATTTCAAGGTACTTTCTAACTCAGACACAGGCAAATGCTGATTGCAGTTCATACTTTCAAGCAGTCTTTGTTCTAATTATCTATAGCTTCTGCAGCTGTGTATTTTCTCACAGCACAAGCAGAACTCCTTGTCTAAGTTTCATAACATTTATACAAGTGGTATTGTTCTATTCATTATTTTCCTGACACAAGCAGAAATCATCTGCTTCTCAGTAAATTTCCAAGGCATAAGCAAAGATTTTAGCGGCGAATATTTCATGACAATACAAGGTCTGAAAGCATCTGCAATTTGTACAGATTTATGCAGTATGAAATAGAATAAATGTATTAACCCTTTTCAAGCTCTAAATGCACTAAGCATATTACTAATACATATACTAATACATATTTTTCTGACAATTATATATATGGATTCACTTTATAATCTCGAAATACTGAAATATCGAATTTCAGTATCTCAAGACTATAAAGTCGAAAAGCCAAAACACGAAAAACCGCTCAATTCAAAACAGCGAAAGTAAACGCACCATACACCACATAACACATACACCGGCCTCCCTGCATTACAACAAACAAACAAAACACACATAAACACAACAATACAAATAAA
Organism: Protopterus annectens; assembly: GCF_019279795.1. Classification (NCBI taxonomy): domain Eukaryota; kingdom Metazoa; phylum Chordata; order Ceratodontiformes; family Protopteridae; genus Protopterus; species Protopterus annectens. The sequence goes on along the minus strand of NC_056732.1, from coordinate 1,512,614,399 downwards.
TAAACTTATCCTACTTATAAGCAGGGGGAAGCCCACCCCCCCCTACACCACCGCTACCTATATATACTAACTCCGAGGTCGCACCAAACAGAAAAAAACAGTAAACTCACCACTACACACTTTACAGTCCCCTCGCACACACACATCAGAAAAGTACAAACACCACAACTTTCAACACTTACACACTCATACTCTTACCTATCTACCCTAACCCACACCAAAAACTTCCGAACACACTCACATATCCAAAGAACACAGCCAGCACTTGGAGAGTTGGTTGGACCAGCGTTTTATTCATAAAATAGCAAGACAAACCATTTTTGGCATAAACACCAAAGCCTTCATCAGTGTGAATAGAGCTAACACCAAATCCTATTTAAATACACTCAAACCAACAAACAGTGATTGTAATGGGCTGATCATAATTGACCACTAAGTCCAGGCGGGAACAACCCCCCCCCCCCAGTCTCACTATCCATTTTTTTTCTTTGTTATCTAAAATTGTATGCCAGCCAGTAACATTGTTTCTGTTGCCCTTAATAATATCAATAATGGTAAAATTAAACCTGGCAGATGGATGTAAAAAAACATGCTTATACAAAGCATTGCTAGTCCTTTGATGTTTAATGTCACTAAGATGATGACTAATCTGAAATTTGAAAGGCTTAGATGTTTGGCCCACATAAAAAGCACTACAGGAACAGGTAGCAAGATACACCACCCAATCCGAGAAACAGTTAGCAAAAAAACAAATATCGTATACCCTGGCTGTGTTGCGAGGGGTGAAACTGCTGATTCTATTGATACTACTACAGTGGACACAATGACCACATGGATAGCATCCAACAGCAGCCTCCCCTGTGAGTGTTACCTATGTTAACTCTCTATCTTTGGTTAATTGGTGCTTATAGTGGTTGAAATATGCACCCACTGTTTTGCCTCTCCTAAAACCAAAATGGCACCTGTCATGAACCAAGTGCCCCAGTTTATGATCCGACTGCAGCATGTTCCAGTTACGATGAATAACCTGACAAAACATGTCTGTATTCCTGCCATACGTAGTAGTAAACCTGAGCTGGGTAGAAGCATTTCTAGATTTGGTCTTATATTTCATTAGTTCTGACCTATCCTTCCCAGATACCTGATGGCAAGCCATAGTAATAGTCCCAGGCTTGCAGCCCCTACGTTTAAATCTCTGAACCATATCCTTCCTGGAGTTCTCATATTGTGTAGCATCAGAACATATCCATTTGAGCCTAATGAATTGTGATTTGGGAATGTTGCGTGTAACATGTGGCGGGTGAAAACTGGTAGCATGTAATATAGAATTATATTCCAGGAATTTACGGAAGACCTGAGTATCAAGGGTGCCATCCAAATTCTAAGTGATCAAAACATCCAAGAAAGTTATCTGTTTTTGATCATGATGACATGTAAATTGTAAACCCCAATTGTTATCATTCATATATTGAATGAACTCATTAAAGTATTCCAAATCACCCCTCCAAATCAACCAACAATCATCCAAATAATGACGCCTGATGTCCATCTCGGGTAAGTATATTATGAAGAGGATCATCGATTAATTGTTGTTCCAAATAAGCCATAAACAGATCTGCATATATGGGGGCAAAAGATGCCCCCATGGCTGTACCCAGAGTCTCCCAGAAACATTCCTCCTGATAATAAAAAAATATTCATGGTTAGAACTCTTTCAGTAAGCCCAATGAGAAAGGTATTAAAACAAGGTGGATATAGTTCAGAGATCTGTAACCAATATTCCACAGCCATGAGACCCATCCAGTGTGGAATATTAGTGTAAAGGGCCGTAATGTCTAATGTGCATAAATACCATTCTGGTTCTATTTGTGCATCAGATAGAATCTGCAAGAATTCTGTTGTATTTTGTTTTTTATTATTTTATTTTATTTTATTTATTAATTAATTTTAATAAATAAAAAATAAAATAAATAAATAAATAAAGTATCTTGTATTCTTGCTCAGACATGTTTTAACAAGGGTTGCAGATACTTAGTAAGAAAAACTGACAAGGGCTCAGTGAGGGAACCCCTCCCTGAGACAATGGGTCTACCTGGTGGATTAGTTAAGGATTTATGAATCTTTGGTAGCAAATAAAGATATTGTCTGCTGGGGTCCGTCACTATCTGATGTTCAGCAGTGGCTTGGGAAATAATGTCCTCCTCAACTGCCAAATTAATAAAGGTATTGATTTGTTTCTTGAAAGAAGAACTGGGGTCAAGAGACATGGGCATATAGTAGTGTCAATCTCCAAGATGTCTAAAGGCTTCAGTATTGTATTGGCACGAGTCCATTACCACCACTGCCCCGCCCTTGTCAGCAGGCAACACTACAATGTCAGTATTATTCATAAGCTCCTGCAAAGCTTCCCATTCATGATTA